>NW_024070207.1:120912979-121079121 GCF_014754425.2 Oryx dammah
GCTGAGCACCGAAGAATTGATGCTTTTGAACTGTGGTGTTGGAGAAGACTCTTGAGAGTCCCCTGGACTGCAAGGAGATCCAAGCAGTCCATTCTAAAGGAGATCAGTCCTGGGTGTTCTTTGGAAGGACTGATGCTAAAGCTGAAACTCCAATACTTTGGCCACTTCATCCGAAGAGTTGACTCATTGGAAAAGACTCTGATGCTGGGAGGGATTGAGGGAAGGAAGAAAAGGGGATGACAAAGGATGAGATGGCTGGATGGCATCACTGACTCGATGGACGTGAGTTTGAGTGAACTCCGGGAGTTGGTGATGGACAGGGAGGCCTGGCGTGCTGCGATAAATGGGGTCACAAAGAGTCGGACACGACTGAGCGACTGAACTGAACTGAACATTTCTTACCTGAATATCTTCAAAAACAAAACAAAACATGGTAACACAAATGTCAGGGATACCATCATCATTTACCTAGATTTCTGAAGGTCAGAAGGGCTATAGTGTTGTCAGATTCATATAATCACTTAATGGTTCAAGCAAAGTCTTATGAATGACCATTGTTAGGGTCACTGTGCTTCCCTGAATAGAACCAAAAAAAAAAAAAAAACAACACTGTGACAGATACATTTAATGGCATAACTTTTCCTACTAGGACACTGACAAAAAAATTTCTTGACTTTGCACCGATAAAAATCTCCTTTTCAATAGTATGATGGAGAACGTTAAGCTCACTTATCTGGATACTTGCAAATCTCTCATTCATTCCTATGGTTAAACACACATTATCTCTAAACTAGAAAACTAAACTAGATCTCACAGTCATTGGTATTTGTAGGCCCAGTATCACTTTTTATGTGAATATTTGCAAAAGAAAAATGATACCAACACTTGTTGGGGACAACATCATTGCTTACCTAGAATTTTGAAAATCATATAGCCTATGCGATGTTTAAGGTCTACATCATCACTTGCCTGGATTCCATGATTTTCACCTTTATCTCCTGATTTGGAGCCTACAAAAACACATGGTGGCAACTGTGATTAGGGATATATCTTCCACATGGACTTCAAACACTCCTATGATCACTACTACCATTATTGGACTCATGAACTCTACCTGGATCCTTTAGTTCTGAGGTCAGCATTGTCGTTAGAGACACCAACATCTCTTGACTGGGACCTGTAAAAACACATGGTGGCAACCCTGGTTAGGAATACTTGTTCTTCCATCTGGACCCTGCTAATTCCAGCAGTCCGTTGCATTATGGCAACCACCAACTCCACCTGGATACCTGGAGAAGTCTAAGGTCAACACTGTAGTTTCAGACACCACCTTCTATTCAAAGAATACCTGCAAAAATCCCATGGTTGCTACTATAGTTAGGACTCTGAGATATCTTATCTGGATCCTTGCAAATGTTTTTGTCACTACTAAATTTTAAGACAAAATCATCCCTGAACTAGGAAACTATAAATTCTGATGCCTGCTACTTTTGTTAGCGACATTAATTTCTACAAAAACATGGTTATGTTAAGAGTTTGGGACAACATCATTACTTTTCTAGATATCTGAAAATCTTATGTTTTCTAATGTGTTTAAAGTCCACATCATCTTTTACTTGGGTATTAGCAAAGTCCAACATTTATTCCTATTATTAAGTTTACCATCATCTACTGATGCTGAAGCTGAAACTCCAGTACTTTGACTATCTCATGCGAATAGTTGACTCATTGGAAAAGACTCTGATGCTGGGAGGGATTGGGGGCAGGAGGAGAAGGGGACGACAGAGGATGAGATGGCTGGATGGCATCACTGACTCGATGGATGCGAGTCTGAGTGAACTCTGAGAGTTGGTGATGGACAGGGAGGCCTGGCGTGCTGCGATTCATGGAGTCACAAAAAGTCGGACACGACTGCACGACTGAACTGAACTGAACTGACTGGAAACTGAAAAATCCCATGGTCTCTACTGTGGTGAGTGATGCCACGATAACTTACTGGATAGTTACAAAATACTTTGAAGTCCACTTGGTTAAAACCCACACCTTTTCACCTAAAAGATTTATCTGCCTACGAGGCAAACTTCTTTAACAATTTGTTTCCTCTTCTCACCTTCCTATAAATTGTCTTCCTCCCTTTGGAAGCCCCAGAGCTCTGTCTCTTCCCTTAGCTCAGGATGGTATATAAGTCTCAATTGCTTGGCTGCCTTTTTGAGTCTCATATCTTTGTGGGGCTCCAATACATACATATGCGCATGTTACCAGTGGCCAACGCACAGTGAAGCCAAACAATACTAAAACATTGGAGTTTGGAACAGAGGTGTATTACAGGGCCATGCAAGGAGATGGGGGGATCATGCCCTAAGAACCCCAAAGTCACCGAAAGCTTTCAGCAAAGCCCTTTTATAGGAAAGGTAAGGGAGGGGCATGGTTAGTTATTACAAACTTCATGCAGTCAAATCCTTTGTCCTTGAAGTCAAGTCATGGTCAGATAACAATGTTCCTATAAATCTCTACCAAACAAATGTTATTCTCTGTCCTGATAAGAAAGAGCAAGGTCCCAAGGTGTAACTTTCACCCTCTGAGGTCCAGGTCCTGGCTAAGAGGAGGCAGATCTCAGCTGGCAGCTCCCCAAGGCCAGGTCCCCAGATCCTGCCCAGCTGTCATGGCTGAGGAAGCCAGGTGCTCAGGACCCAAGTGGCCCTCAGGCTTCTCAGGCCACCCAAACTGGGGCATGTGAGGGAGAAACCATATCCCACAGACTGCAACCCAGGCAGACTGGCCACCTGATGCAAAGAGCTGACTCATTTGAAAAGACCCTGATGCTGGGAAAGAGTGAAGGCAGGAGGAGAAGGGGACAACAGAGGATGAGATGGGTGGATGGCATCACTGACTCGATGGACATGAATTTGAGCATGCTCCGGCACTTGGTGATGGACAGGGAGGCCTGGCGTGCTGCACTCCATGGGGTCACAAAAGGGTAGGACACAACTGAGAGACTGAAATGAACTGAACTGTAAAGGGGAAAAGAAGTGCTTCTACAGGTCACAGCTCAATGATGTAGGCCTGCTCAAAAAAAACCCTGAGATTTAGTTATAAGATAATAGAGTGCTTCCCCACCTTATTACCTTAGCACCACATTGGCAGGACTCCAGGATAATAATAGTGATTTCAACTGAGAGACCTGTAAGATACAGACTCTACTTAAGAAGGTGTTCTGAGGGAAACCTAAAGATGATACAGAAGCAGAAAAATAAAAAAGAAACTAGAGAAGTAAGTGTTGTAAGTAAGTATTAGTCACTCAGTCATGCCTGACTCTGCCACCCCATGGACTGCAGCCCACCAGGCTCCTCTGTCCATGAGATTTTCTAGGCAAGGATACTGGAGTGGGTTGCCATTTCCTTCTCCAATATACAGTCCTAATAAGCATTAAATATAGCCCAGCTCTGTCCAGATTTACATAAAGATTCACAATGAAAGGCTGATTACCTTAGTTCCTATTATCAGATACATGATGACCACTTTTAACAAAAAATTGTGAGGTATGTTAAAGGACAAGAAAAAAAATACATTCTGAAGACATAAAGCAAGCATCAGTACCAGACTCAGATATGACACAAAATTTGAAATTAACATATAAGAAATTTTAAAATAATCATGATTAGTATATTAAGAGCTCTGTAGTATAATAAAGAATTTATCTAGTCTTCCTCCCTGGTCTCTGGCAAAGAGCTTCAAAAACCCTTGGAATTTCCTGAGTAATAGGAATGTCTGTTACTTTGATGAGGCATCTGTGGTACGCCCTTATTTAGCTTCAGGATGGGAACTGGTCACCAGAAAAGACCAACCATTTGATAATAAGGCTGGAACTCTAGACCACTCTGACCTCCAGAGACAGGAAGAGAGCTGGAGATTGTGCTCAATCATGTGACCATCATTTATGCAATCATGCCCATGTAATGGTACCCTACATAAAAACTCTGAATATTGAAGCTCCACAAAGTTTGCTGGCTGATGGACACAGGAATGTACCAGGAGAGTGAAATATCCTGACTATATGGGAAAAGCATGAGAGCTCTTCATCCAGGACCCTTCTGGACCTTGTCTTTTGTATGTCTTGTATAATAAAACATACTTCTAAGTATAACAGTTTCGGGGATTTCAGTGAGTTACTCTAAAAAGTTATTAAAACTGAAGGTTGTCAAGTCACTAAGTCATGTCCCACTCTTTGTGACCCCATGGACTGCAGTATGCCAGGCTTCCCTGTTCTTCACTATCTCTTGAAGCTTGCTCAAACTCACATCCATTGAGTCAGTGATGCCATCCAACCGTCTCATCCTCTGTCATTCCCTTCTCCTGCCTTCATCTTTCCAAGAATCAAGGTCTTTTCCAATGAGTCAGTTCTTTGCATCAGGTGGCCAAAGTATTGGAGTTTCAGCCTCAGCATCAGTCCTTCCAATGAATATTCAGGACTGATTTTCTTTAGGATGGACTGGTTGGATCTCCTTGTAGTCCAAGGAACTCTCAAGAGTCTTCTCCAACACCACAGTTCAAAATCATCAATTCCTTGGCACTCAGCTTTCTTTATAGTCCAACTCTCACATCCATACATGACTACTGGAAAAACCATAGCTTTGACTAGACAGACCTTTGTTGGTAAAGTAATGTCTCTGCTTTTTGATATGCTGTCTAGGTTGGTCAAAGCTTTTCTTCTAAGGAGCAAGCTTCTTTTGATTTCATGGATGCAGTCACCATCTGCAGTGATTTTGGAGCCCCCCCAAAATAAAGTCTCTGACTGTTTCCATTGTTTCCCCATCTATTTGCCATGAAGTGATGGGACCGGATGCCATGACCATCGTTTTTTTGAATGTTGAGTTTTAAATCAGCTTTTTCACTTTCCTCTTTCACCCACATCAAGGTGAAATCATCATTGAAACTGAAGAGGTTGTGGGAAATGAATATTTGTGAAAATGCTATGCAGGCTATAAATGTAAGACATCTTCAGGACACATCTATAGAAAGGGTTGCAGCAGATATTCTGGGGGCTCTGCCCTTACCCTCCTAGTACTACCTATATGCCACAGGCATCCAGTTACAGGTATTTACATCTGAGGGCTTCTGCTTGACCCCAGAAGGGAGGGAAATATCTCATCTCTGGGAGCAGCCCTCAGTCAATAAGAGATGAGAGTCAGAGGCAAAATAATGCCTATGTCTAACTTCTCAGTAGGGAGATCTCTGAGATCTCTCAGCTGTTTCTCGAAGTTCCCCAGCAGGAGTTAGCCTTCATTGCTCTTAACTGTTACCTGCTCTATGATGTGTCATTTATTAGCTTCCTGCTCTTCCCTGTCACTTCTCCTATGGATGCCTCCAGGTGTCACCTCCCAAATAGGATCCTCGTCTCAGAGTTAGTTTCTAGGGTAACCCAAGCTAAAGTAGTTGCCAAAGAAATGACTTTCGTGGAAGCCTTTTTAATACATTGCCATAGTGAATACAGTCAAAACTGCGATTGATGGTGATAGAACCTGTGAATATGAAATGAAAAGATGTATGTAAGAGTACTGTGAAAAGATAAAGCATTCCACAAATGCAAGGTGAGAACATTAGTATTTTGGTTGTCATTAGAGTCTGAACTGGAAAAGCTCACTATAAAACACTGCCAGCTCACAGCTACCTATGATGGTGGAAGCAAGCAGCTATATGAATAATACAAAACAGTAGATGACTGAAAAACTAATAACACATGGCTTCAAAGAACATTATGTGAAATTTAAGCAGTAGTTTTCATATTTTACTATGATTTTTTTTCCAAAAAATAATGTTTGTAGAGTAACATAATAACCATAAAATGCACTAGTAGAATGGAAAAATTATAACATTTTACAGTTCATTTTAGATCTCTTTCTAAAAATAAGCAAAACATTGCAGGTACAGTTGGATTTCCTTTTATAGTCCTAGCTGTCCCAATTGCCTCTTTCTTTTCCCAGTGACAACTACACTCTTTAAACTGATGTGTACTCTTCATATTTGTAGTATAGGGGAGCAGAATTTGCCACCCTGGCATACTCATTGTCGCAAACTGCTTATTTGCTAAGAAACAGTGGACACTGGAAGGGCACAGAAAGCCCAGTTAAGAGCTGTTATTTGGTAGAAACATCTTCATTTGTAAAGGAAATCTCCATTTGTAAGGGTGTCTCTTTCTCTGTAACTGCAAGGGGTAGATGACCAAACCTTTAGAAACTCTTATCAAAGGAGAGGCAATGACTTAATCTCGATCACAATCACCCCTGTTTACTACGCTTTTCCTGGTAACATCGCACAACTGACTCTCTACCCTCAACATTCTCCTTTGTCTTTAGCTGAGGTTGGTAATTAGGGTGAGGGCTCTGGCCACTTTGGCAAGTTACTCAGTTTTCCTGGGTCTCTTCTGTGTATGTGTGTGTGTGTGCATGTGTAGTTGTGTCTGACTTTTGTGACCCCATGGACTACAGCCTGTCAGGATTTCCCAGGTAAGATTACTAGAGTGGGTTGTCATTTCCTTAGGCATCTTCCTGACCTCCCATGTATATGTGTTATTAAATAATAATTCAGTTCAGTTCATTTCAGTCGCTCAATCATGTCCGACTCATTGCAACCCCATGGACTGAGGCACACCAGGCCTTCCTGTCCATCACCAATTCCCAGAGTTTACACAAACTCATGTCCATTGAGTTGGTGATACCATCCAACCATTTCATCCTCTGTCGTCCCCTTCTCCTCCTGCCTTCAATCTTTCCCAGCATCAGTGTCTTTTCCAGTGAGTCAGTTCTTCACATCAGGTGGCCAAAGTATTGGAGTTTCAGCTTCAGCATCAGTTCTTCTGTTGGGGAAGCACACTGATTAAAACCGCCCACCCTGGCCAGGCACCACAGTCACCATTTGCATGAGTTGTTTTACGACAGGAGGTCCTGGTAAGGAACAGGGAACTAATAAGCCTCCACCAACCAGAAGAGCTCAGGAAAGGTCAAAAGGAGACACCACCTGTCCGACCACCTCCCAGAATCCTTCTCTCTGGCATCCATCTTGGCTGAACAAGACGTGCACCACCAGGAAGGACTCTGAGTCAGAATGATTGGCTAAGGACAACCCAGAAACTAATCCCATCACCATAAAACCTGAGACTGCAAGCAATGTGACAGAGTTGTTCTCCTGGTTCCCTTACCCTGGTGCTCTCCACCCGGGTGACCTTTCCCAATAAAATCTCTTGCTTTGTCATCACGTGTCTCCTCGGATAATTCTTTTCTGAGTGTTAGACAAGAGTCCGCTCTTGGGGCCCTAAAGGGGGGCCTCCCCCTTCCAACAACACTTCCAGTGAATATTCAGGACTGATTTCCTTTAGGATGAACTGGTTGGATCTCCTTGCTGTCCAAGGGATTCCCAAGAGTCAAAAGCATCAATTCTTCGGTGTTCAGCTTTCTTTATGGTCCAACTCTCACATCCATACATGAAAACTGAAAAAAAACCATAGCCTTGATGAGATGGACCTTTGTTGGTAAAGTAATGTCTCTGTTTTTTAATATGCTGTCTAGGTTGGTCATAGCTTTTCTTCCAAGGAGCAAGCTTCTTTTAATTTCATGGCTGCAGTTACCATCTACAATGATTTGGGAGCCCCCCAAAAACAAAGTCTGCTACTGTTTCCACTGTTTCCCCACCTGTTTGCCATGAAGTGATGGGACCAGATGCCATGATCTTAGTTTTCTGAATGTTGAGTTTTAAGCCAACTTTTTCAAGAGGCTCTTTTGTTCTTTGCTTTCTGCCATAAGGATGGTGTCATCTGCATACCTGAGGTTATTGATATTGCTCCCAGCAATCTTGATTCCAGCTTGTGCTTCATCCAGCCCATGTCATATATTAACACATATTTTAAACAATATTAATAAATATGTGTTATTAAATGATTTTTCTCCAGTTAATATGTCTTATGTCAATTTACTTCTTAGAGCTGCCACAGGAACCTAGAAGGGTACAGTTTTTTTCTTGTGACAATGGTTTTATACTTTTACTCCATAGCATGTTTCTATAAACAATGCATATTACAAGATTTTGTGATTTTAAGATTCATAAATAGTGTCTTCCTATGCAAAGCATTCTGCAACTTTCTGTGTTCAGTTCAGTTGCTCAGTCATGTCCAACTCTTTGCAACCCCATGAACCACAGCACGCCAGGCCTCCCTGTCCATCACCAACTCTCAGAGTCCACCCAAACTCATGTCCATTGAGTCAGTGATACCATCCAACCATTTCATCCTCTGTTGTCCCCTTCTCCTCCTGCCCTCAATCTTTCCCAGCATCAGGGTCTTTTCAAATGAGTCAACTCTTCACATCAGGTGGCCAAAATATTGGAGTTTCAGCTTCAACATCAGTCCTTCCAATGAACACTCAAGACTGATCTCCTTTAGGATGGACTGGTTGGATCTCCTTGCAGTCCAAGGGACTCTCAAGAGTCTTCTCCAACACCACAGTTCAAAAGCATCAACTCTTTGGCACTCAGCTTTCTTGATAGTCCAACTCTCACATCCATATATGACCACTGGAAAAAACCATAGCCTTGACTAGACAGACCTTTGTTGACAAAGTAATGTCTCTGCTTTTGAATATGCTATCTAGGTTGGTCATAACTTTCCTTCCAAGGAGTAAGTGTCTTTTAATTTCATGGCTGCAATCACCATCTGCAGTGATTTTGGAGCCCAGAAAAATAAAGTCAGCCACTGTTTGCACTGTTTCCCCATCTATTTGCCATGAAGTGATGGGACCAGATGCCATGATATTAGTTTTCTGAATGTTGAGCTTTGAGCCAACTTTTTCACTCTCCTCTTTCACTTTCATCAAGAGGCTCTTTAGTTCTTCTTCACTTTCTGCCATAAGGGTGGTATCATCTGCATATCTGAGGTTACTGATATTTCTCCTGGCAATTTTGATTCCAGCTTATGCTTCTTCCAGTCCAGCGTTTCTCATGATGTACTCTGCATGTAAGTTAAATAAGCAGGGTGACAATATACAGCCTTAACGTACTGCTTTTCCTATTTGGAACCAGTCTGTTGTTCCATGTCCAGTTCTAACTGTTGCTTCCTGACCTGCATACAGGTTTCTCAGGAGGCAGGTCAGGTGTTCATGCAACACTATTACTGAGACCCATCCATGTTGATACATATTAGTTGACTACATTGACTTATCTTTGGAACCATCCTCCCTTTACTCTGAAAGAAGCATTATGGGATACTTTTTAATAAAAGAGACCAGTGGTTCTCAATTAGGGGTGATTTCGCCACTCCACTTCCACCCCTGTGAAATTTGGCAATGTCTGGAAATACTTTAGGTTGTCATGAGTGGAGGCAGGGGTGTTACAGAGCAGGGATGCTGCTAAACATCCTGCAATGAACAGGAGAGTCCCCAAAGCAAAGAATTATCTGGTCTAAAACGACAACAGTGCTGAGGCTGACAAACCCTGATATAGATGAAAGCCAAGTATTCTACATTCTTGAAGAATTTCTGGGTATGGGAGAACAATCCAAATTTTGACCTTTCAAGGTGAGACAGCACATGTTCTGCCTGTTGGATCATCAGAACTGTGTTTCTCTTGCATTAAAGTATTTTCTCCTTGAGTGTGGACTTTAGCCTGCTTTATGGCTAAAAATTATTGCTTATTTTGGGGAGTTGTGTGCATATGCATATGTATTATGTGTGTATCTGTACACTATGCTGGGCAGTGAGGCCCACACACTTGATCTCTATCACTCATGCTGATAGAAAATACAACAAGAAACTGAATTATATTTGATTTAATGAAAACTAACTGTAAACAGATAGGGTAGAGTGTCCCTGGAGAAAGAGAAGCAAGATGGCTTCCTTGACATAAGAGAAGCCATTTTTGACCTAAGCCATTTTGGACCAAATGTGACCAAGCATTTGGTCACAATGCTTGCCCTTGAACAGGTCTCAGTAATCAATGATCTTGGGGAAAAAAGAATGCAGGAACAAAGGACTGTTATTAAGCAAGAGAAGTAACAACAGCAAAGATAATAAATCAGCTGTAAAGACTCCCAGTTCTGTTTCAATGGTAAAGATTAGACTGAAGCACTTTCTTGAGCTCTTCTGCAGAATTCAAATTCCCCTCAAGTGCTCAACCACCAGATCACCTAAGAAATGGTGATGTTGACCTCTTCAGACCCTCATGACTTCAACAGACTAAAACTTGGACTCTGTCAACCTTGGCTCCAATTCTATGCTGAATTATCCTCTGCTCAAATCTCTTCATGAATATACATGTACCCTTACTTAAAGAAAAACAACAGAATGGGAAAGACTAGAGATCTCTTCCCTGGTGGTTCAGATGGCAAAGAATCTGCCTGCAAAGCATGAGACCTGGGTTCAGTCCCTGGGTTGGGAAGATACCCTGGAGGAGGAAATGGCAATCCACTCCAGTATTCTTGCCTGGAGAACCCCCATGGACAGAGGAGCCTGACAGTTCGTGGGGTCACAAAGTGTTGGACATGACTGAGTGACTAAGCACAGCATACACATCTCTTTAATTGGAAATATCAAGGGAACATTTCATGCAATGGTGGGCACAATAAAGGATAGAAACAGTAAGGACCTAACAGAAGCAGAAGTGATTGAGAAGAGGTGGTAAGAATACACAGAAGAACAGTACTAAAAAGGTCTTAATGATCCAGATAACCACAATGGTGTGATTGCTCATCTAGAGTCAGACATGATCCTAGAGTGTGAAGTCAAGAGGGTCTTAGGAAGCATTACTATGAACAAAGCTAGTGGAGGTGATGGGGGTGAGGTATTTAAAATCCTAAATGATGATGCTGTCATACTGCTGCACTTAATAGGCCAGCAAATGTGGAAAACTCAGAAATGGTCACAGGACTGGAAAAGGTCAGTTTTCATTCCAATCCCAAAGAAAGGCAAAGCCAAAGAATGTTCAAACTACCCCCACAATTGCCTTCTGAGATGGCCCACACTCTGTGCAGTGTGTTTCTCTCTAAATAAATTAACTTCTTACCCATCACTTTGTCGCTCACTGAATTCTTTCTATGATGAGACAGGTAAGAATCTGAGCTTCATTTTAAGTCCTCAGATCAGGTGTGTGATCTCAGTTAAAAGACTGTGAGTTCAAGTCCCAGTCTGGGTTTTGGCTGGGTTTGAATTACAGCATGGGGACTCGAATACTAATCTGAGTTACAGAGTCTCAATCAAAGCTTAAAAAGTGTCTTGATATTCATAACAAACTTCTTTCAACTACACCTAAGTTTATATTAATGAGATCAGTTTGGGAAAGCACCTATAGAAGGGAGCTGGCTGTCAGGAGAACCAACCATGAGATTGGATGGCTGGAACTTTTAGTCCATCCCTCCTGACTTTTAGGAATGGGCAGAGGTGCTGGAGGCTGAATGATTGCTAATAGCCAATGATGTCGTCAATCATGACTGTAATGAAGCCTCCGTAAAAACCCAGAAGGACAGGATTCAGAGAGCTTTTGGGTTGGGGCAACTCAAGGAGAATGCTGCACCTGGAGAAAGCATGGAAGCTCCATGCCCTTTGCCCTTCCCTTCCCTCTGGCTATTCCTGACTTAAATATTTTTATAGTAAACCAGTGATCTAATGGGGCTTCCCTCATAGCTCAGTTGGTAAAGAATCTGCGTTCAATGCATGAGACCCCAGTTCGATCCCTGGGTTGGGAAGACCCCCTGGAGAAGGGAAAGGCTACCCACCCACTTCAGTATTCTGGCCTGGAGAATCCCATGGACTGTATAGTCCATGGGGTCGCAAAGAGTTGGACATGACTGAGTGACCTTTCACTTTCATTCTTTCAGTGATCTAATAAGTAAGATGTTTCTCTGAGGTCTGTGAGCCACTAAAGAAAATTAATTGAATTCAAGGAGGGGAATCTATGAAACCTCTGATTTATAGCCAGTCCATCAGAAGTAAAGGTGACACCCTGAACTTGATGTCTGAAATGGGGTGGGGCAATCTTACAGAACTCAGCCCTTAACCTGCAGGATCTGATGCTACCTCTCAGTAGAGAGTTTCAGAAGTGAGTTGAATTGCAGGACACCTAGCTGGTATCAGAAAATTGCTTGGTTGTGTAGGGGAATCCTCTCCCTCTACTTCCTACCACCAAAGGCACCTCAGAATGGGAATCACAGTCATTAGTTGGTGATCAGAAGTGGAATCAGTGCAAGATGCTAGAGATGAGAAAAAAGGTGAAATAAATATGCAAACTGAGACAAAATTGTTTTCTTCCACAGTAGGAGAGAAGTCATTTGATGCTCTACCCCTCTACTAGACAGGATATAACTTGACATCTACAAACAAGTATTTTGCATCCATCAGTTGTCAATTTACAGGGTTTAAGATAGTTCTCTTAGAACTGGATGACCCAGGGAGGTGCCCTATACTCTAGAAAATTCCGTTTCCCACTGAAGCCCAATATTTCCCCACAATTAAACCAGGCTTTGGAAAGCATACTGCCTACTATTAATATTGCAATTATCTTGTATAGCTATAAAGTCCAGATGACCAGGTCAATGCTTAGAGTACTATAGGATTTCCACCACCACCCTTCCATCATCCTACCACCAATACCTGCCTGCAAAAGTGTACTGGTATTTCCCTTGTCAGTCATTCTGAGAAGAGGACAATTCCAGGGCAGGAAAATGAAGCCAGGCTAGGGCTTGAGAAAGTCTGGAGAATTTCTTCTTTCTCTAAGTTGGGATGGGTGGAGGAGGCAATGGGATTTGAATTCCAATGTCAAACAGACATTGCAGACAGAGCAGTCTGGGTTTGAGATACTAATAAGGGTGACTTGATATTGTTGTCACAGACTGATAAAGCCTGAGACTCGGGTTAACTGTTGTTAGAACATTTTATAAAATCATGAAAGATTGGAAATAAAAATGATAAAGATGATGGGATAAAAATATGCCATTCTTGATGTATAAAATTTGAGTGTTGATTTGGTTTGGAAAAGGTAATCACAGCATCAATATTTAATAGCAATGAGACTGACTCTACTGTGAGAAAAATTCAACAGCATGGTGATTCAGTTTCCCAGAGGGCTTAATCACCTACAAATCTGAATTTGGAGGTTTAAGACACCTTAGTCAGAATTCATTACATAAGCCAATTATAGGAAGTGTGCATGATATGTGCTTCTAGTTGTGTCCAACATATTTGAATATAGGCACATTTTTTCACGTCTGGCTCTGTAATCTTAAACCTGAGATCATAAGAATTCTCCTTCTTGACTAATTTATTTAATAAGAATTAGTAATATCCTAAACCTAAATTTTATGCTACCCAGCCTGTCAAGAACTGGCAGACGTGTCACTAGCCTTTTAATGAAATTTGCACCAGAGTGGCAGTGTGCCTGGTGAAAAGGTCCAGAAGCTGGTCTCCAATTTCAGCCCTGCTACTTCCTAAGTGTGAAATCTTGAGCAACTTGAAACTCACTGGATTTTCATTTAATCATTTGTAAAATGAGGGGTCTGACCAGATGATTTCTAAGGGTTCATCTAACTCAAAAACCCTATGAATCTATAAAGAAATTGCTGCCCTCTTTTGCATATGGCAGCACAACACACACGTAACAACACGGGAGGGGGAGAGCCAAGAAGAAGAATGATGCCTCTTACATTTTCCTTTCTAAATTACTGAGTTAACCTCAAGGCCTTTTTACTGAATGGTTTCTGAGATGTTGTCAAATTTTGCTTGTAGCTCTCTTTATACCCATAGCTCCTTCACATACAAAAAGTAGAACAGTTAAATATACTAAAATTAAAAAAAAAAAAAACAATTTGCATCTATTAAGATTATTTAAAAATCAAGAGGAAAGTTCCATCTCATACCCTGGCCAAGATGTAGGAGAATAGTAACACATATACATTCCTGATGTTGTTGTTGGTAAAGAACATTTCAATACACATATCAAGTATCATAAATCTGTTCTGATGCAGTAGAACCCCATTCTGAATTCATATTATAGAATTATTATATTTCTCCAGTTCTAAGACTATCAATTTTAAGATGCAACATCTTTAATAATAACTTCTTAAGAGAAAAAGCTACCTGGGAAGAACTAGTATTGCTGCTCTCCTGGTGGCTCAGGGGTAAAACATCTGCCTGTAATGTAGGAGACCCAGAAGATGCAGGTTTCATCCCTGGGTTGGGAAGATCCCCTGGAGGAGGAAATGGCAACCCACTCCAATAGTCTTGCCTGGAAAATTCCATGGACAGAGAAGCCTGGTGGGCTACAGTCCATGGGGTTGCAGAGTTGGACACGACTGAGAGACTGAGAACCTATATCAAAATATACCCTGATATATAATAAAGGAAGAAAAACGTGTATCCTGGAATTGAGGAAATATGAAAATTCAAAAGGAGAAAAATTGATATGTATGAAGATATTTATAGCAGTTATTCATAATTAAACAGGATTTTCATCAAATAAGGAAATAACTAAATAAGAATATAGATTATGCATAAGTAAATGGAATGTAACAAAAATTGGTTATCAAAAATTTATGATCTAAGTATAAAATCAAGGGTAAGTGTTTCTAAAATAATGTTACATAATGTATAAAATTTATAAATGTATAATATATATGTATAGTTTGATGAACATAGAAGCAACACAGTTTTCCAGTTTTCTACTCTCCTTGGCAGAGTGGGTAATTTAGATATTTAGCTGGCCAGCCAAGAAGCCATGCTGTGATTTTTGCTAATGACATACAATGTGTTTACACAATCACTTCCATTTTGTTTCATGAGTAAAGAGTATAATTATGTAGCCACTGAGGGCCAGAGCTAACAAAGCAATCACTCCTCTGTACTCAAGAATCTTGCCCAGACTTGCAAGAACTAAACATTTTCCAGGGAAGAGAGGGGCTGGTAGGAATGCAGCAACCTGGTCACTGGTAACAACCCTCAGCATCTCTGAGATGCTGGTACTTCTCTTTCTTTGCCTGTTACCAGTCAGTTCAGTTCAGTCACTCAGTCGTGTCCAACTCTTTTCAACCCCATGAACTGCAGGACATCAGGCCTCCCTGTCCATCACCAACTCTCAGAGTCCACCCAAACCCATGTCCATCGAGTCGGTGATGCCATCTAACTATTTCATCTTCTGTCATCCCCTTCTCCTCCTGCCCTCAATCTTTCCCAGCATCAGGGTCTTTTCAAATGAATCAGTTCTTTGCATCAGGTGGCCAAAGTATTGGAGTTTCAGCTTCAGCATCAGTCCTTCCAATTAATATTCAGGACTGATCTCCTTTAGGATGGACTGGTTGGATCTCCTTGCAGTCCAAGGGACTCTCAAGAGTCTTCTCCAACACCACAGTTCAAAAGCATCAATTCCTTGGCAATCAGCTTTCTTTATAGTCCAACTCTCGCATCCATACATGATCACTGGAAAAACCATAGCCTTGACTAGACAGACCTTTATTGGCAAAGTAATGTCTCTGCTTTTTAATATGCTGCCTAGGTTGGTCATAACTTTCCTTTCAAGGAGTAAGTATCTTTTAATGTCATGGCTGCAATCACCATCTGCAGTGATTTTGGAGCCCAGAAAAATAAAGTCTGACACTGTTTCCACTGTTTCCCCCTCTATTTCCCATGAAGTGATGGGACCGGATGCCATGATCTTAGTTTTCTGAATGTTGAGCTTTGAGCCAACTTTTTCACTCTCCTCTTTCACTTTCATCAAGAGGCTTTTTAGTTCTTCTTCACTCTCTGCCATAAGGATGGTGTCATCTGCATATCTGAGGTTATTGATATTTTTCACGGCAATCTTGATTCCAGCTTGTGTTTCTTCCAGCCCAGTGTTTCTCATGATGTACCCTGCATATAAGTTAAATAAGCAGGGCAACAATATACAGCCTTGACGTACTCCTTTTCCTATTTGGAACCAGTCTGTTGTTCCATGTCCAGTTCTAACTGTTGCTTCCTGACCTGCATACAGATTTCTCAAGAGGCAGGTCAGATGGTCTGGTAATCCTATCTCTTTCAGAATTTTCCACAGTTTATTGTGATCCACACAATCAAAGGCTTTGGCATAGTCAATAAATCAAAAATAGATGTTTTTCTGGCACTCTCGTACCTTGGCCAAAATTCTAATTTTGCATGGGAATTAATTGGAATTTCCTGTTTACAATAATGACAACTCTGAAGAATTTATGTTGTGTTACATTATAGCATGGAATAAATATACCTGAGTATATTAATCACCTAAATATGGGCTCTCTCTATGAAAACTGAAGCTGTGAACATCCAAAACTCAAACAGGTACAATATTTGTATCTTAGGGTCAAGAGTCACCTCTTACTTTCTCTACTTTTTCCATCTCTTGTGCCATCAGTCAGTTCAGTCACTCAGTCGTGTCTGACTCTTTGCAACCCCATGGACTGCAGCACACCAGGCTTCCCTATCCATCATCAACTCCCAGAGCTTGCTCAAACTCATGTCCATTGAGTCAGTGATGCCATCCAACCATCTCATTGTCTCTTGTCCCCTTCTCCTCCTGCCTTCAATCTTTCCCAGCATCAGGGTCTTTTCAAATGAGTCAGTTCTTCGCACAGGTGGCCAAAGTATTAGAGTTTCAGCTTCAGCATCCTTTCTTCCAATGAATATTCAGGACTGATTTCCTTTAGGATGGAGTTTTTGGATCTCCTTGCAGTCCAAGGGACTCTCAAGAGTCTTCTCTTAAGAATCTTGCTCCATAAGTCCACCCAAACTGGCTTTGGCATCAACCACTGCATGGAAATGTTTCTTGCCAGAATATCAATGACACCTGATTGTACATGTTAAAAAAACTATTTTAAAACATTTTATTTTGAAATTATTTCAAGTGTATAGAATGTATAGAAGAAAAGCTATGACCAACCTAGACAGCCTATTAAAAAGCAGACATTACTTTGCCAACAAAAGTCCGTCTAGTCAAAGCTATGGTTTTTCCAGTAGTCATGTATGGATGTGAGACTTGGACTATGAAGACAGCTGAGTGCCGAAGAATTGATGCTTTTGAACTGTGATGTTGGAGAAGACTCTTGAGAGTCCCTTGGACAGCAAGGAGATCCAACCAGCCCATCCTAAAGGAAATCAGTCCTGAGTACTCATTGGAAGGACTGATGCTGAAGCTGAAACTCCAATACTTTGGCCACCTAATGCAAAGAACTGACTCATTTGAAAAGATCCTGATGCTGGGAAAGATTGAAGGTGAGAGGAGAAGGGGACAACAGAGGATGAGATGGCTGGATAGCATCACTGACTCAATGGACATGAGTTTGAATAAGCTCTGAGGGTTGGTGATGGACACGGAAGCCTGGTGTGCTGCAGTCCATGGGGTTGCAAAGAGTTGGACACAACTGAGTGACTGAACTGAACTGAAGCTTTTTCCATCATGTGTCTCTGGTCTCTGCCATTTTCAACATATGACCTCCAAGGTCATGAGATGATGGGAAAGAATATGGAGATGGTGCTTGGAGAGTTTTAATGAGCCAGGCCTGGACTTTACCCACATTACTTCTGTCTGCATTTCACTGGCAAGGATGCAATCACATGGCCATACATAACTACAAGGGCAGCTTAGAAATGTGGGTGCCCAAGAGGAAGAGGACAGGGGTTTTTTCAACAACTAGTTAGTCTATGCCAAGAAGGTCTGGTCTTTTGCATATTGTTTATCAATTCCTGAAGGCCTAGTCAGTGAAAAATTATGGTCATCATTATGAACTCACACTACAAAAGACTTAATTGTCAAAAGAAAAATCTTATTGAATTAATGCATGGCACTTACTAAAACATGAAACCAGGGATGAAAACAGAATGCTTTTTTAAAGTTCATCCTGAGCTGGATAAAAATCAAATAAAAACACACTTATTTATTGTGACTTGCAGCTAACTCAAATTTTGCTGTCATTGTTAACATAGAGAGCTGTCACTTTAATTCATGCTTGCAAAGCCTGCAGGGTTGATTTATACCTTGGATACTAAGAAATGCTGTTGCATAAGTAAATGTTGCCACTTAACGCTTGACAAATGCATCCTGCCCGAAGAAAGTCCCTCAGGTGGAGGCAAAATTGTGATTGTGACTGAATGACTCAGTTGGGGGTGGGGGCGGAGTAAGGGGGCAATCACAAGCCCAAGGAGAGAAGGGCCTGTGTGGGAGTGGAGCTGTGTGATTAAACCTAACAAGTACCAGGCTAGTCTTCCAACAGTCTGAAGGCTTTCTGGGTAAATGCAGAGCCAGTGTTTTGAGGGAAAAAAAGAAGGGTCTAGGAAAGCAGACCTTACACAACAGTAGCCAAAAGGAGTGAGAAAAGGTGGAACGGAACTGGGTCTTTTTTTGCCTATGTCGTGGGGAGTTTATCCATTGAATTTCTAAAGTTGCAACCACCTCTCTGTTTATGATGAATGAGGTCAGGAAATCTCATGGGCTGTACATTAATGACAGGGAGCATTTGGAAAGTCATTTTATTTCTTCTTGTAGTGTCATTTCCAAATACCTTTGTGTGAAGTGAGTTAAGGCAGCCTTTCCAGGAAGAGGAAGCCATAATGTCAGCTGCCATTACTGAGTAAATAGCATGGATCAGGGACTCTACTGGGTTATAAATCCTTTTCCCCAATGCACATGATGACTGATTCTGAAGGGAACGTGCACGTTTTATTTCTTTTTATATGTATTTTTTGATTGTGATAAATGAGTAAGATACATCGAACCACATTTTAAAAATAGCTATTTTGGAAGAAAAGTCCCCTTCCTTCTCTGAAAGTGATTGGAGATGGCTTGAAAAGATGTGGATTAAGCAGTTTTTGCTATTCCCTGAAGTTATATTCTAAAGAATTCATCAATGACAGACACATTTTGAAGAAAGTTACTACTCTTTAAAAACTGTGTCTTGTATAGAAATGAAGGACAGCAGAGTGAGTTTGTTTCAGTATTAAAGCTCTTCTGGTTTCAAATGTGCCAGTGATATAGGCACAAGTCTCATGAGATCCCAGAGGTTTGTAGAATATATGGAGTGTAGGTTTAAATACAACAGGTGGGAAAAGTGGTAGAAAACTTTCCTTCTTTGAAAAAAATGTTTAAATGCCTACCCTGGAGTCACGAACGTCTCAAGGGAACTCTAAAATGTTTTTTAATCCTTGGCCCAAGAGGGGACCATTTTAAAGGATGTGAAGGCCTTCTTATGCCTTTCTTGGCTGGCTAGGGTAGCCATTCAGATCTAAAGTTCTATGGCCCTGACTTTGACGATTACCCCAAGGTGTGCTAAAAAAAAGTGTTAGTAACTCAGTTGTCTTGATTCTTTGTGACTCCATGAACTGTAGTCTGCCAGGCTCCTCTGTCCATGAAATTCTCCATAAGAATATTGCAGTGGGTAGCCATTCCCTTCTCCAGGGGATCTTCCCAACCCAGGGAGCCAACCCAGGTCTCCTGCATCATAGGCAGATTCTTTACTTATCTGAGCCACCATGGAAGCCTGATTACCCCAAAACCTGATTATAAATGATCCATATAGCTCCTGCATCAAATGTAGAAGCAGAAGAATGGAGAGAACACTCAGAGATGGTTTTGCCTCTAAGGAAGAGTCATGTACTGCAACTGTCACTTTCATAGAGGCAGAAGGATGGAGAATGTATTTAAAGATGGTTGTGCCTCTAAACTGGAGTCATTTATCGTCACAGTCACTCTCAAGCTGAATAGTGAAGAAAATCATACCCACAGCATTTGCTAAGTAAAGGCACAGAAAATTATCATGCAATTCATCTATCTCCTCTCTCAGCTGCCATGTGAGGCCCTTTTCCAATCCAGCAAATAGATTTGTTAGACATTATTGCAGCAGTACAAAGAATTTAATCAATCAGAATAAGATTTTTTCTGTCCCTCCAATGTCTTTAAAAATAATGAATGTATTAGTCTTCTAATTTTTCTCCCTAAGCCTTAGAGTTTTAAAATTGAAATCAATAGAAGAAAAAGAATCACATTTAAGTGGGGGTGATGGTGAGGGGTGGGAAGATTAGAACATATGAGGAAATTTGCTGGTGCCTAGAGATGAGTCCTGGCTGACCCTCCAAAGTGTCCTTCAGTGACAGGTCATGGGCATGGATTACTCCACATACCAAATGTTAGTCTACATTTGACTATTTTACAAAGGCAGTTCCTGTCTGCTAGAGACCAGTCTCCCCCACGTGACTATAAATCCATACTCATTCCAGTACAAGCTGGTTCTAAATCTTATGCTTGTTATTAATATTTGCCAGAGTTTTCAAATATTTGGAAATACAACATTCATGAAGAGCTCATCCTGGTTTCTTTTTCCTTCCTCCAATCCCAAGGTAAACTCTTATTCTTGGTCGTGAATTTCTTTCAAAATGTTCAGATCCTGGAATAAACCAATTTGTGCTATGTGCCTGTGTGTTTATTCGAAGGAGGTCAAACTGGAGGAGTAAAATGAACTGCAATTGGGGATGGGATTATTCCCATGAAATTTCCAATCTCAAGAAGGTTCCAGAAAGAACAGAGAAACTCACTGATGCTCTCTTGAGCATGATAGTCTATTCTAAACTAGCTGCTGTTCTAATACTTCAGAATTTTCACCAGACACCTGGGAACCTTCATGCGATGGATGGATGACTGTACCAGCTTGGTATAGTCTCTCAGCATTCTGCCCTCTCTTTAGCATGGAGGGCATAAATGAAATACCCCCTCCACATACACACCTGAGTGATATGAGGTTTGGCGAACAAGTTATCCTTAGATTCTAGTCCTTCGACCTGCCTGCTCCTATGGATTTTTAGCTCAGAACTTCCTGAAACTATGTCATTTTCACTTGTTTCCAGAAATAAGAACTTTTACACTTGCTTTTCCAGGCTTAAATATCAAATTGATTGATTAGTTGTCCTAATAAACAATGAAACAGGAAGCCGGTACTGAGTTCTAAGAAAGATCACAGGGTCTGCAGACCTGGACCCCCAGGTCCTGCTGGGGGCTCTGCAGTCCCAGGTGTGATGGATGATGGCTCTTATGTATTTCTACCACATTGCTTAACACACACACACACACACACACACACACACGATGGCTTAGAATACAAACACACATAAAACTGGGTTCACGCAACAGACATAGAACATGAAACTTCTGAAAAGGTAGAATGCCTGATAAGGAAGCCACAAAGGTTAGTATAGTTACTGTCAAAAAATGGAAAACTTAATGTAGGCAAAAATGTAAGCAAGATGGTTACATATAAATACCCTTCTGAGTGTATAGAGGTGGTTTCTCTTATTGCTAAAATCTAAATCCTTTATTCAGGAGACCTTGAAGTAAGCCATTACACAAGGGTTTAAACCATTTTATCAAGATTTAGAAATCAAAAATGTTATGGTCAAATGGCTTAAGTAAGCCCAAATATAAGTCAACAGTTAGAGACTGTTAACTTGAGATTGAATCCCAAGTCTGTGTGGAGAATTCATGGGAAATATGGATTTGGAAGGAAGAGAACTACATCCTTGCTTTCATCAACTTCTGAGATTTTTCAGCACTTTCTCCCACTGTGCATGAAGCTGGCACAGCGTTAGCTGTAACTCTCTCTCATTGATAGAAATCACAGATGTTTGTTATCATGATAGAGTTGTTGCAGATGTCTCAAAATTTCATCCCTTCTCCTTGCTATTTTGAAATTACAGTTGCAGTAAACTTCAGGCAGGTCTTGTTTGTACTGCTTTAGTTAAGAGGCATGTATGTTGCTATACTGAAATATTTGATAACTGAATTTTAGTGTTTTTTTAAGTCCCTGCATTTTCTTTATGCATTGAAGTAATTACTCTGAAAAGTGTCCTGTGGGTTTCATCAGACTACCAGTGGGCTCTGAAGCATAGTAAAAGATCATACTCCTGCCTCAAGGAGGTAAGAGACAAACCTAACATGATCCAGAGTTTTCTGATGATCTAACTTGATATAAGTATGAAAGTAAAAGTGAAGTCGCTCAGTCATGTCCAACTCTTTGCGACCCCGTGGACTGTAGCCCGTCAGGCTCCTCTCTCCGCGGGATTCTCTAGGCAAGAATACTGGAGTGGGTTGCCATTTCCTTCTCCAGGGGAGCTTCCCAACCCAGGGACTGAACCCGGATCTCCCACATTGCAGGCAGACGCTTTAACTTCTGAGCTACCAGGGAAGCCCTTGATATAAGTATAGGGTTTAGAAAATCTAGAAGGAAGATAACATAGCACATTACTTAAATTACACACCTCTTTCTGCTAAAAAATCCTTTGATTCTGAATATCTGCTAAGATTATGAACAGTAAACAGTGAGTGAAATTCAAGGCCCTATGCCCTACCTTTTAAATTGTATCCTGGAGAATTCCATGGACTGAGGACCCTGGCAGGCTACAGTCCATGGGGTCACAAAGAGTAGGACATGACTCAGCAACTAACACTTTTGCTTTTTTTTTTTTTTAATGCATTTGGCTACACCAAGTCTTGGTTACGGCATGTGGGATCTAGTTCCCCGACCAGGGATCAAACCCAGGCCCCCTGCACTGGGAGAATGGAGCCTTAGCCACTGGACCACCAGGGAAGTCCCTACTTTCACTTTAATTATTGAGTGACTAAAGGGCAAACATTTCACTTTGTCTGTATGAGCATGGCTTTTGCCATCTTTATCTAAAATGTTTTCCTCTGAATTAAGATCTCAAAGGGCACCCAATCAGCTGAATTATGAGAAAGTGGCCCCAAGAGTGGGCCAGATACTTGTATTACATACTGTATTATAACTGGACATGGAACAACAGACTGGTTCCAAATAGGAAAAGGAATAGGTCAAGGCTGTATATTGTCACCCTGCTTATTTAAACTTATATGCAGAGTACATCATGAGAAACGCTGGGCTGGAAGAAACACAAGCTGGAATCAAGATTGCCGGGAGAAATATCAATAACCTCAGATATGCAGATGACACCACCCTTATGGCAGAAAGTGAAGAGGAACTAAAAAGCTTCTTGATGAAAGTGAAAGAGGAGACTGAAAAAGTTGGCTTAAAGTTCAACATTCAGAAAATGAAGATCATGGCATCCAGTCCCATCACTTCATGGGAAATAGATGGGGAAACAGTGGAAACAGTGTCAGACTTTATTTTGGGGGGCTCCAAAATCACTGCAGATGGTGACTGCAGCCATGAAATTAAAAGACACTTACTCCTTGGAAGAAAAGTTATGACCAACCTAGATAGCATATTCAAAAGCAGAGACATTACTTTGCCGACTAAGGTCCATCTAGTCAAGGCTATGGTTTTTCCTGTGGTCATGTATGAATGTGAGAGTTGGCTGAGCGCCGAAGAATTGATGCTTTTGAACTGTGGTGTTGGAGAAGACTCTTGAGAGTCCCTTGGACTGCAAGGAGATCCAACCAGTCCATTCTGAAGGAGATCAGCCCTGGGATTTCTTTGGAAGGAATGATGCTGAAGCTGAAACTCCAGTACTTTGACCACCTCATGTGAAGAGTTGACTCATTGGAAAAGACTCTGATGCTGGGAGGGATTGGGGGCAGGAGAAGGGGACGACAGGGGATGATATGGCTGGATGGCATCACGGACTCAATGGACGTGAGTCTGAGTGAACTCCGGGAGATGGTGATGGACAGGGAGACCTGGTGTGCTGCGATTCATGGGGTCACAAGGAGTTGCAAACGACTAAGTGACTGAACTGAACTGATTATATGCCTTCCTGGGCTGCCTACTGCATCTAATCCTCTTGAGTTTCCCTCAGCTCCACTCTGGCACCCTTCTGGAGGGCCAGACTGGACCATTGTTCCTGTGTCTGTGGCCTTCATCCCATCACACCTCCTAAGACGGCTCCACCCCCAACATCTGCTGGAGCCAGACCTCTAATACTTCACTCTCTTACCATCGAGTATGTTTCCTGCATCAAACAGTCTTTGTCTCTCAAAGTATTGCAATTCTGCCTCTATCCTGTTTAAGGTTCCAAGAAATATTTAAGTACTTTAAAAAAATCGAGGTATGACAGATGTAAGGAAAAATGTACAAGCTATGTATGTAGAAGTAGGATGAGCTTTTCTAGAATGAATAGACCTGTGTACTTAGCACCCTGATGGAGAAATGGAACATCACCATGCCCAGGGGCTCTCTGGCCACCCTTTCCTGTCCTCATGCCACCCCATTCCATTGAGGATAACCACAAGCCTGGCTTCTGGTTTTGCCTGGTTTTCTCTACTTTATAGACATGCATTAGTGTCTGGCTTCTTTCGCTCAACATGGTGTTTGTGAGATTAGGTTCCTGGAAAATTTTAAACTCAAAAGTTCAATTCTTGTTTATCCCTCTAGAGCGTTAGTGTTCAGGATGGGGGGAAGAACAAAAATATTTCTTTTAGGAAAGTTGACCTTCAGGGGACCTAAAAACCCTGCCCTTGGAATTTAGATTGCACTATTTTTAATGTGTTCTGCGTTTTCTTTTTCTTAGAAATCGAGCCTAATTTTATTTCCTGTCAAGAGTTAGGGTTGAATTCAACAAAGCTGTGGATGCCTTGCAGAAAAATATTGGAACTCTTGAAAGCAATGATACTTAGAAGTTAGTTTATTGTCATTCAGAACCACCAGAACATCATATCTACACATTTAAAGTAAACCAGGTTGTGTTAAATATATTACTTGTTTAAAATTATTTCTCTCATTGCTGCTTTTCTGTGTCACTCACTTTACAATGTTAGATGAGCAGATTCAACACGGTGTCGTGGGAAGAACGCTGAACAGGGGCTCAGAGACAAACATTTCGCTGTAAACACAGGCCTAGGCAGCTGCCTCACACCAGTTCTCTCCGCCTCAGATGCCCTGTCTCTTAGGCTTGCTTTGAAAATCAGAATGAGATGATGTATAAGGAAGGCTTCATGAACCGTGGTTTTCTGTCATTGCTAGCTGTCCTCACATCATGGTTCTCTCACCTTCCACATTTGCTTTGCATATTTACATGAGGCTTTATTCTTCTGCCTCCTGCTGTTTCTCTGTGCCCTTCTTTCTGCCCAATTGCCCATTTTCCTTTCCTGCTTTTCCTGCAAGGTGCTATGTTGCTTTAGTCAAGTCCAACTCTTTGCAACCCCATGGTCTGTAACCCTCCAGGCTCCTCTGTCCATGGGATTCCCCAGGCAAGAACACTAGAGTGGGTAGCCATTTCTTTCTCTAGCAGGTCTTCCCGATCCAGGGTTTGAACCCACGTCTCTTATGTCTCCTGTGTTGGCAGGCGGGTTCTTTATAACTAGCACCACCTGGGAAGCTCAAGCTCAAAGTCCAACATTTTCATGACATTTCTGCCATATGTGTGCCCACTCTTTTCTCTCTCTTTGGACTCCTCCTGTCCTCATGTTTCATGTTATAGTTTTTTGTTTAATGTTCCCTATTTGGTTTTTTTTCCCCCTCAAGAAAGTTAGAAACTCCATGAAAAAAATAAGTGTCCTTTTGGGGGGTGCTGGGGGAGGGGTTGACCATCTTAAAAAGGACATGGTAGGCATTTCATGCATAATGTTGATTTGCTTGAGAGTTTTATTTTTTTTTTAATAAGGGACAAAAATCAGTGGTATGCTGGTAAAAGTCTATTTATAGTGTTTGCTGATTCCCTTGGTGTAAATACTTCCATCATGGCTGATTTCAAGTTATCAACATGATGTCAATTAACTCACAAAATTCCTGAATTTTTTAAACAATTAGTTCCTATAGGACCAGTGTGAATTGGCTCTAATACCCCACTACGGGGCTTCCCTGGTGGCTCAGATGGTGAAGAATCTGCCTCAATGCAGGGGGCCTGGGTTCAAGAAGGGCATGGCCACCTACTCCAGTATTCTTGCCTGGTGAATACCATGGATAGAGGAGCCTGGCAGGCTACAGTCCATGGGGTTGCAAAGAGTTGGACATGCCTGAACGACTAACACACACACACACACACACACACCACTAGACAAAATTTTATAAATAAGAATTTCCTTTAAGGGAATTCCCTGGTGATCCTGTGGTTAGGACTCAGCACTTTCACTGCTTAGGGTCTGGGCTCAATCCCTGGTTGGAGAACTAAGATCCCATGAGCCACACAGTAAAGCAAAAAAAAAAAAAAATCTTCTTTTAAAATAAACATTATAACCTTCTTCCTGATTCATCAGAAAAATGTGAAATGTGATATTTGATTATGGAAAAGTCATTCTGTTATTTCCTAATCTCCCAGAAAAAGCCTGGATGTGAACATTTTTCAAGAAATAGATTTACATGGACAGATGCTAGAAGCCAGTGCCTAATTATTCTGAAGCATCTTGCTCTGTCTGTCAGATATGGCAAAAACCATAAAGTGATTCATCTGTATCATGTGTGACTTGATATCACCTTAGTTAAAAAAATGCTACTCTTCTAACCAGAGCTGTGCACTTTTAGTTTTAAATGTGAAAAATGTTCCTGTAGTAGAAACTTTATTTCCAACCTGTTAAAGCTTTGGATAGAAGGTTCTCAATCAGTAAGGTTTGTGGGAATGGTCTTGAAGTTGTAGGAAATTCATCAGAGCTTGAGGGTGTGGTGGGAGGGCAGTCAGGGCACCAGGGAGATTTCCGAAAGAGAAAGGGACTACAAAGCAACTATATGTTCCTTGACTATTCTGAGAGATTATGTACTAAAGTCTCAACAATATACTTAAAATCTTACAGTAATCATTTGGCTGGCAGAAAAACACATTCTCTTAAATAACCATATGAAGTTCATTTAAAAGTGATCCATGTCTATGCAGAGAAAGGAAACTGGTTGAGTGAGGTCAGAAGATTCTCAAAAGACTCAGATAAGATTCACCTGAGACATAATAGGGCTTCCCTGTGGCTCAGTTGATAAAGAAATCTGCCTGCAATGCAGGAGACCTGGGTTTGATCCCTGGGTTGGGAAGATCCCCTGGTAGAGGGCATGGCAACCCACTCCAGCATTCTTGCCAGGAGAATCCCCATGGACAGAGGAGCCTGGCAGGCTACAGTCCACGGGGTTGCAAAGAGTTAGACATGCCTGAACGACTAAGCACAGCACAAGACAATAAATTGAGACTTTTTAACCTAGCCTCAAGCCAGATCTTTGAAGGCTTACTATCTCTAGGTCATAAGAAAAGAGAAGGGTAAAATGCCCTCAAGCCATCTGTAAAAAGGCCATATTAAGAAATAACTGAACTATGCAAGTTCTAGCTGAGCCCTGATCCTTTGTTTTCTAACCAAGGCAGAACTAGGAACTGACCTACATACCAATCATTTATTTTCTTTATTTTCCTAAAGTAGAAATGAACTCACTGTACAAAAGTGACTGGTTTCCACAGGAGGGGAAAAAAAATCAAGGGAATGATACAAATGGTTTGCATTCAGAGGATCTCTCTAACCAATGAAAAGCAAATCTCTGGGATTGTAGAGCTCAAAATCAATAAAGCATGTGGGTACTTTCAGCGGAAATCACAGGAGTTTGAGATGTTGAAGTCCTAACACAGTATTTCAGACTATGACCTTATTTAGAAATAGGATCACTGCAGATGTAATTAGCTAAGATGAGGTCATGCTCAAAAATCTTCAACAAAATACTAGCAAACCCAATTCAACAGCACATTAAAAGGATTATATACCATGACTAAGTGGGATTTATTCCTGGAATGTAGGAGTGGTGCAATATGTGAAAATTGATAAGTGTTAGTATAACACATTAATAGAAGGAAGGACCAAAGAGGGGGAAAAAACTCCACATGATCATCTCAAATAATGCAGAAAAACCATTTGGCAAGATCCAACACCCTTGCATGAGAAAAACAACATGCCAGGAATAAAAAGAAACTATCTCCACATGATAAAGGCCATACATGATAATCCCACTGCTAACATCATACTCATTAGGGAAAGGCTGAAAGCTTTTCCTCTAAGATCACAAACAAGATTAGAACACCTGCTATCAAGACTTTTATCTAAAATAGCATTGGAAGTCCTAGCCGGAGCAATCAGGTAAGAAAAATAAAGACAAGCTATCCAAATTGAAAAGGAAGAGTTAAAGGCAGATGACATGATCTTATATGAGAAAACTCTAAAGATTCCACACCAAAAATATCAGAATAGATGATTTAGGAAAGTTGCAGGACATAAAGTCAACACACTAAAGTTAGTTGTGTCTCTATACACTGAGAATGAAAAATCTGAAAAGAAAATTGAGAAAAAAAGTTCATATAAAATAACATCAAAAATAATAAAATGCCAAGAAAGTGGAAAGTTTTATATACTGAAAACTATAAAACACTGCTGAAAGAAATTAAAAACACAAATAACTGATGGGAATGTTAACTGGTGCAGCCACTATGGAAAACGGTATGGAGGTTCCTCAAAAAAACTGAAAATAGAGTTGCCATATGATCCAGCAATTCTCTCCTGGGAATATACCCAGACAAAGCTACAATTTTAAAGGATACGTGCACCCCTATGTTCATAGCAGCATTATTTACAACAGCCAAGACATGCAAACATCCTAAATGCCCATCAACAGATGAATGGATAAAGAAGATATGGTATATATATATATATATATATATATATATATATATATATATATACATACAATGGAATATTGCTCAGCCATAAAAAAGAATGAAATAATGCCATTTGCAGCAACATGAATGAACCTAGAGATTATCACACTAAGAGAAGTCAGTCAGAAAGAGAAAGACACCTAGATATCACTTCTAGGTGGAATCTAAAGATTATGACACAAATGAACATATCTGAAATAGAAACAAACTTACAGACAGAGAGAACAGACCTATGGTTCTCAAGAGAGGAGAGAAGGATTTGGAGTTTGGGACTAGAAGATGCAATTTATACAGAATGGATAAACAACAGGGTCCTCCTGTATAGCACAGGGAAATATATTCAATATCTTGTGATAAACCATAATGGAAAAGAATATAAAAAAAGAATATATGTAATATATACATATAACTGAATCACTTTGCTGTACAGTACAAATTAAACATATTATAAATCAACTAATCCTCAATAAAATGTTTAAAAGGTTAAGTCAAAGTAGATTAAAGACCTAAACTTAAGACTCAAAACTATGAAATTCCCAGAAGGCAACAGAAGGAAGAGCATCAAGACTTTGGATTTGACAATGATTTCTTGGACATGACACTAAAAGTACAGCAAACAAAAGCAATAATAGACAAATGGAACTCTATCCAACTTAAAAATCTGTGCTTAAAGGACACAATCAACAGAGCAAAAAGGTAACCTATAAAGTGGGAGAGAATATTTGCAAATCATATATCTGATAAAGAATAAATATCTAATACATAAAAAGAACTCCTACAACTCAACAACAACCAAAAACCCAGTAACATGATTTTAAAATGGTTAAAGGACTTGATTAGACATTTCTCCAAAGAATACATATAAATGGCCAACACACATATGAAAAGATGTTCCACATCACTAACCATTAGAGAACTGCAAATCAAAAACACAATTCGATACCACCTCAGATCCATTATGATGGCTAATGTAAACAAACAAAACAGAAAATAAGCATTGGTGAGGATGTGCAGTAATTGGCACTCTTGTGCACTGTTGATGTAAAATGGTACAACCATTATGGAAAAGAATATGACAATTTCTCAAAAAATTAAACATAGAACTACTGTATGACCCAGTAATCCCACTTCTGAGTATATATATCCAAGAGAACTGAAAGCAGGGTCTCAAAAATTCCTTGTTCCAAGGGAAGCAAACTGCTATATTTTAAGTAGGCCCACGGGGGACCTGAGGCTTCTGGCCAAAAGCCCACTAGGACTTGAGGCATGCCAATAACTACTTGAGTGCATCTGCAAACCAATCTTCCAGCGCCAGTCAAATCTCTGGATGATTGCAGGCATGGTCAACAGCTTGATTACAATCTCATACAAGTTTGTGAATCACCACTCACCTTAGATTAGATGCTCTTGAATTCCTGACCCACAGAAATGGTGAAATAAGAAATGCTTGCTGGTTTAAACTAAGATTTCGGGAAGTCTGTTATGCAGCGATAGAAAACCAGCAGATAACTCTAGCACTACCATTCTGAATGGAATGAGGACCTTCAAACATAATGACAGAGAGTCATCCCTGATGTTCAACTGTAGCTACAGTTTTACATTTATGGGGAAAAGAAAGAGTTCATTTTTAATCATGGTGAAAATGACATAGTCAAATATCAAAACTAGAACACATAGAGAATTATATGGGATCATATAAAAAGGTGACCACTGGTACACAAAGGATCAACAATAAAGTATTTTGAATAACTGAAAAATGTTGACCTCACATGCCTTTGTGATATTTTCATTTCATATTTGAGATATTCAGATTATATGCTACATTCCTCACTGGCATCACATGCTCCAGATCACAGAACATTGCCTCCCCTCATGATTTGGGAACATTCTATTTTATTGCAATTACAGTTTTCAGGGATGACAGGTGCTGAATAATTACGGGAAAATTGCTTTAGTACTCTTCTATAAAATTTACATGTTACCAAACCTGGCTTTTGTTGAGACTGTAATCCTATGCTTGAAGATGTGTAGACCCATGTTACAGATCAAAATACAATCTAAATGTATTTTATAAGATTTCCTTTGAATATTTTGGCTGCTTTACACCATCAGGCAGAGGGAAATTAGAATTCTGTGACTTATCTATAGTCAGCCAATTTTTTTTTTGGTCTATTTTACTTGCCCCATTGTCATCCTCCCTAAAATGAAAGGTTGGAATAGATACTAGATAATTTTTAAGGTCCACTTTACCTTTAAGAACGTAAATGTATCTAAGAAGTGACTTGTGAGGTTAAAATGAGGAATCTTAGGGCTTGTCTGGAAATCCTTTGACCCTTTGGGGACAGGTCAACTCTCTCCTAGCAGTCAGAATGGAAAACAGACTGACCCTGAATAAGATACAGCTTATCCTGATAAGGGCTTTCCTTGTGGCTCAGCTGGTAAAGCATCTGCCTGTAATGTGGGAGACCTGGGTTTAATCTCTGGGTTGGGAAGATCCCCTGGAGAAGGGAAAGGCTACTCACTCCAGTATTCTGGCCTGGAGAATTCCATGGACTGTATAGTCGTCCATGGGGTCGCAAAGAGTTGGACTTATCCTGATAAGGATGGAATTAATGACAGGAATGTCCTGGACTCTAGGCTCTTTGTTGGGGTTCCACAGCAGGGAAGGCTCATTTTTCTGAGTAATTATCAAAGGGAATCATTGGGCAGAACCCTTAGTGTGTGGCCAAGACATGACTTAGTGACTAAACAACAACAATCCATGCAGGAGTCACAAAGCAATGATAGAAATACTTGTGTGTGTTTGTTTGTGGACTTTTGGAGGCCATTTTATATAAGCACACAGATTCTGGTGAGGGGACAATAAACCCTGGGCAAGTTGGAAGTGACATTTCCAGGGTCCCTTCTACTGATAGGTAGCATGCTTGAGGAATCAGAACAGAGAAGTATCTGTCAAGATGCAATTGAGAAAGGAGGACACCCTGGAGGAAACACCAGTCAACAGAGAAAATTTAATATGGGGACTCGGTTGCAAAGGACTGAGAAGACAAGGAGGAAAGACTGAGTTAATATAGAGGTATCACTGCAAGTGGAGACAATACCCCTCCTAAGCCTGCAGGAGCAAATGGAAGAAAGTGACATTATCAGAACCGAAAATCTATGCACAGAGCTTGGGCTCAGACCTCTGGGGAGGCAGCTGCCAGGTGGCGGGAACTGATATCTTTAAAGAGCTGAAGAGTAATACTGGGAATTGCATGGCCAGGACGACACTGACACGGCAAGCAAAGGGGAAGAATTTCTGTCCTGTCTGCAAGGCTTCTGCCTCCATCAAGCACCCTTTCCTGGCAGAGCCAAACAGGGAGACAGATGGCAAAGGGGCGAGGATGTTTGCAGAGGTCCAGCCCCAGCATCAGAGAGCACAGTCGAAAAGGGAGGGCTTGAGCTCAGGGACTATGATTTAATAACTAGACAGAACAAAACAAAAGAGGGGGCTGCAGTCCTGAGTGAAGCTAGGAGCCAAGAGCTGTAGGACTGGTGCTGCTAGCGGAAGCCAAGAACAGACTCTTATGGGAACGACATGCAATTCAGGGATGGACCCCGGGGGCAGCAGAAGGCATGGGGGCCTGGGATAGTAGAGCCGTTTGGTGTAGGCCTCAACGTTGGGTTTGGACAGGGCTCAATTTCAGCCATTGTTCAGGGAAAAATTTTGTGAAGGAGCAGGGTAAGGCCTCATCCATTTATTATTATATAGGCCATTAAGATGGAGAAGTTGATGGCAGCCCACTCCAGTACTCTTGCTTGGAAAATCCCATGGATGGAGGAGCCTGGTAGGCTGCAGCCCATGGGGTCATGAAGAGTCGGACACGACTGAGTGACTTCACTTTCACTTTTCACTTTCCTGCATTGGAGAAGGAAATGGCAACCCACTCCAGTGTTCTTGCCTGGAGAATCCCAGGGATGGGGGAGCCTGGTGGGCTGCCGTCTATGGGGTCGCACAGAGTCGGACACGACTGAAGTGACTTAGCAGCAGCAGCTTAACAGGCCGTTAAGAAAAACAACTTCCTACACTTAGGCTTAGCTCAGAAAATAACTTAGAAAAATTTAACTTGCATACATTCAATGGTGGTGGGATCTTGGTATTAAAATGCTGTGAAAAATGATCAAGAGTGTCCTGACTTGTCACTAAGTGAAATAGCAACTTGATATCCACTTATATCCTGAATTTGAGTGAATGGGTTTGGGTGAGTAGGAACCAATAGAAACTCTGACACAAATATCACACGTGTATTTGTATTTGTGTGGTAGTACATATTCACATATGTTGGGAGACAGCTGGTAACGCAATAATTTAATACTTAATTTCCAATATTCTTAGTTAGAGGGCCTTAAAGCCAACCCCCCCCCCTTACAGTAAAGGGGAGTTTGTTTCCACTCAGGCAAAGATACTCATTACTGGGCTTCCTGTAGAACCAAGAAATCAAGCCACTACCTAAATGGGTCTTCCCTCTCTCTCCTTGATTTTCTACCACAGAAGGGGAAGGAAGATCCATTAAGAGAAATGTGTGATTATTTTCCAGCCTCACTGAGTCTGCTGAAATAGATTCTAAACAGAATGACCTGAAGCCACAGCTTCAGAGGAAGCAAGCACTTACAAGGCCAAGCTGACCTGAAGCTCAGAAAAAAAGATGCTTTTATGACCCAAAGATGAAGAGTCATAAGGATACAACCAGAGTTCCAATCACAGGATTAGAACTGGAACAAACGTATAACAATGAAAAGATATTGCAAAAGGTTCTAAATTATATCCTTATATCCTAAATTTTGTTTTATTCAATGGCATCCTTTGTCAAGCTATCATATCTGCTTTTTAATATTTATGTTTTAACATGGGCTTTTGTTTTGATAAAGTATAATACAACTAGAAAAAACCATGTGGTCATAACAAAGCTCCCCCAGTGGTGGTACACCTAATTTTAGGGCACATTCCTAACAGAAAATAGCCTTTTGAGCTTTGAACTTTCCGTTTCAAGATTCTGATAATAAGGCACAAAACAAAAGCATGTTGAGAAATTTGTTCCCTCTTTTATTCCTGGCCATTTCCAAAGCAGTCCCTACTAGTAATTTTTCTGTTCATAGTTGGGCTCATAGCTAGTTTCATGTCTTGTGTCTTCTTTAGACAAACCCAGGAAGTAATTCTGAACTCTGTCACTTCTGAGTAATAAGGTCAGGCTGTGTTTCATCATAACGTTGAGCAATGATCACATTCAGAGGATGTATAAACTTGCATTACAAAACAACAGACACCTCTGAGTAAGTGGTTTCCTCAGCTTTGGCCAGTTGCATTGGGATGGTTAACAGAAAGGTGGATTTAGGCTCCATTGAGCTTAATCCAAAAAAGACTATAAAATATTCTCTCACAATTTTCCCTGTAAGGTTTTCCAGCTGGGTTCCTTGCCTGTCATTTACATATTAAAGCTCCTGAAAGTATTTCCATTTCAAGCTTTTCACCTTTCAATTTGATTTTAGATGGATGGCTCAAGTGGTAAAGAATTTGCCTGCAAGGCAAGAGACACAGGAGATGTGGGTTTAATCCCTGAATTGTTCAGATCCTCTGAAGAAGGAAATGGCAACCCACTCCAGTATTCTTGCCTGGAGAATCCCATGGACTGAGGAGCCTGGAGGGCTACAGTCCATAGGGTTGCAAAGAGTTGGACAGGGCACCTTGCACGCCTTCCCTTCCCTTGAAAGAAACCTGGCTAAGTGTTCTAGATGCATGCTGACAAAGCAGCCAGTGTTCCCCAGGCTCTGGCCTTCGGTGCTAAAAGCAGGCCAGTGTTGGCACACCAGGACAAGATTGCTGTCACCAGTAGGCCTTCACTAAAAAGTTCCTCTGCAGGTTTCTTATTGCCCAGATTCAATCTCTCCATGTGACAACATGTAACCATAGCTTCTAGCAGGTTCAGGGGTTGCTATTGTTATGTAAAAACAAGCATTTTGTTTTTATGCAAGTATACATTTTGATTGTTTATGGCAGAGGTCAGCAAATCCTGCCCCTCACCTGTTTTTCACATTTTTAAATTATTAAAAAAGAAAATGATGCAACAAAGATTTTTCTGGAGCCTGCTCCTCAAAGCCTAGAATATTCACTGTCAGCTCCTTTACAGAAAAATTCGCTGATCTATAGTTTAAGATGTATTTAGTTATAGAAATATACCCAAAACACTAGGCCTATTTTTTTATATAATAAAATCTGTATCTTAATTACAAACTGTCCAAAATGCCTTTATAAATTCTTTATTATTCTGCCATGTAACTGTGCTGTACTAAGTCGCTTCAGTCATATCCAACTCTGTGCGATGCTATGGACTGTAGCCTCCCAGGCTCCTCTGTCCATGGGATTCTCCAGGCAAGAATACTGGAGTGGGTAGCCATGCCCTCCTTCAGGGGATCTTCCTGACCCAGGGATTGAAACTGCGTCTCTTATATCTCCTGCATTGGAAGGCTGGTTCTTTACCACTAGCGCCACCCAGGAAGTGCATAGAGGGCTTTATAAATTAATGAAAAATATAAAATGTTAAATTATTTACTTTTTTCCTAAATTCATAATTATCGCTCATAGTTGCTTTTTTCTCTGCTGCTGCTGCTAAGTCGCTTCAGTCGTGTCCAGCTCTGCGACCCCATAGACGGCAGCCTACCAGGTTCCCCCATCCCTGGGATTCTCCAGGCAAGAACACTGGAGTGGGTTGCCATTTCCTTCTCCAATGTATGAAAGTGAAAGTGAAGTCTCTCAGTCGTGTCTGACTCTTCGCGACCCCATGGACTGCAACCCACCAGGCTCCTCCGTCCATGGGATTTTCCAGGCAAGAGTACTGGAGTGGGGTGCCATCGCCTTCTCCGGCTTTTTCCTCTAAATTGAATAAAACACTAGAAATCACTAGAAGACACAAGAAAATACTAGAAAATCGCACCCCTTCATTGTGTAGGTGAGTAAACCAAGACTAGAGAGGATGCTGTCCTCCAGAGCTCACCCACAGCTGTTTGGGGCAAAAGCCAGAACTCAGACCACCCCATGGACACCAGCATTCCTCATGATATACCACATTGCTGTTTTAGTTGCCCAAAGAGATCTCATTCATGAACCAGGATGGCAGTTTTAAAATGAATCATTGCTAAATCATTGCACACCAATGTATCGTCCTGGACAATTCCCATTAGACTAAGACAGACAGAAGTCCCTACTATCTCTATGGGGCAATATTTTCCCAATTTACCCACTGATTTGCTCACCTGTGATAGTCTGTGCTTTGGACCTGGGTTCGAGGCCAGTCTTCCTGCCTGGGCAGCATGTTAGAATTGCCTGATATGCATCTGTGTTTGTGTGTATGTGATTGTTGTCTGTTTTACTCTTATTTTAATACCATCCTCAGATACTCTGATTCAACCAGTCTGAGCAGAGCCTAAGAAATAAATATGTCTGTACAAAAAAGATCTTCATGACCCAGATAAGCACTATGGTGTGATCACTCACCTAGAGCCAGACATCCTGGAATGTGAAGTCAAGTGGGTCTTAGAAAGCATCACTATGAATGAAGCTAGTGGAGGTAATGGCATTCCAGTTGAGCTATTTCAAATCCTGAAAGATGATGCTGTGAAAGTGCTGCCCTCAATATGCCAGCAAATTTGGAAAACTCAGCAGTGGCCACAGGACTGGAAATGGTCAGTTTTCATTCCAATCCCAAAAAAAGGCAATGCCAAAGAATGCTCAAACTACCGCATAATTGCACTCATCTCACATGCTAGTAAAGCAATGCTCAAAATTCTCCAAGCCAGGCTTCAGCAGTACGTGAACTGTGAACTTCCAGATGTTCAAGCTGGTTTTAGAAAAGGCAGAGGAACCAGAGATCAAATTGCCAACATCCGCTGGATCATAGAAAAAGCAAGAGAGTTCCAGAAAAACATCTATTTCTGCTTTCTTGACTATGCCAAAGCCTTTGACTGTGTGGATCACAATAAACTGTGGAAAATTCTGAAAGAGATGGGAATACCAGACCACCTGACCTGTCTCTTGAGAAACCTGTATGCAGGTCAGGAAGAAACAGCTAGAACTGGACATGGAACATCAGACTGGTTCCAAATAGGAAAAGGAGTATGTCAAGGCTGTATATTGTCACCCTGCTTATTTAACTTCTATGCAGAGTACATCATGAGAAATGCTGGGCTGGAAGAGGCACAAGCTGGAATCAAGATTGTGGGAGAAATATCAATAACCTCAGATATGCAGATGACATCACCCTTATGGCAGAAAGTGAAGAGGAACTCAAAAGCCTCTTGATGAAAGTGAAAGAGGAGAGTGAAAAAGTTGGCTTAAAGCTCAACATTCAGAAATCAAAGATCATGGCATCTGGTCCCATTACTTCATGGGAAATAGATGGGGAAACAGTGGAAACAGTGTCAGACTTTATTTCTTGGGGCTCCAAAGTCTCTGCAGATGGTGATTGCAGCCATGAAATTAAAAGATGCTTACTCCTTGGAAGGAGGTAATGAAAGGAGGTTATGACCAACCTAGATAGCATATTCAAAAGCAGAGACATTACTCTGCCAACAAAGGTCCGTCTAGTCAAGACTATGGTTTTTCCAGTGGTCATGTATGGATGTGAGAGTTGGACTGTGAAGAAAGCTGAGCACTGAAGAATTGATACTTTTGAACTGTGGTGTTGGAGAAGACTCTTGAGGGACCCTTGGACTGCAAGGAGATCCAACCAGTCCATCCTAAAGGAAATCAGTCCTGAATATTCATTGGAAGGACTGATGCTGAAGTTGAAACTCCAATACTTTGGCCACCTGGTGCAAAGAACTGACTCATTTGAAAAGATCCTGATGCTGGGAAAGATTGAAGGCGAGAGGAGAAGGGGACGACAGAAGATGAGATGGCTGGATGGCATCACTGACTCGATGGACATGAGTTTAAGTGAAATCTGGGAATTGGTGATGGACAGGGAGGCCTGCCGTGCTGTGATTCATGGGGTCACAAAGAGTCGGACACGACTGAGTGACTGAACTGAACTGAACTGAACTGAACTGAAGGCTCGAATCATTTCTAATGTGAACCACTGTGGTAGAACATATGATACTATGTTTTACAGAAAGTAAAACTATTTTTACAAATGGTGAAATATCTTTACCAGAGCATAACTCTCGTTGTGAATGTACGTCTGGCATGCTTGATTCCTAAAGAAGAGAGTAATTTTAATTAAAAACTTTTAGGGGAAAAACTGCCTATTTTGCAGACTATAACATAAGATAATTGAAGATGGATGAAAGCAATTCAATTCGGTCTCCATTGTATACCAACTCTATACCAATGGATACAATAACCAGTGATCAATAGTCTTCACAGTATTGATCTGGAGTGGTTTGGTTGACATGCAGCTACTTGGAAAGAACTGGCATCTAAGAAAAATAATCTATTTTTTTTTACATTTGTATCTATTTATATATGCTTAAGTACAAGTATCTATAGGATTACAAACATTCTGATTTGCAAATACTGAACTGAAAATATTTTGATCCAGGAAAACATGATAATAAATAACACAAACATACTACAATATGTGATTTTAAATGTAAATTTGATTTTCTATATATGTATGTTTGAACAATATATATTATACTCCCAATATGTCATTTTCTAAAAGGTTATAAATATCTCCAAGTGAGGAGGAAGAACTCTTCAAATTTTATGCCATTTGGAGTATATTTAAGACTCAGCTGAGCGTGAAGTAAAAGACATGTTGTTGGCTGTAAGAAAGTCAAATTACTCTGTGCAGGAAAATTTGTGCTGCTCTGTGCTCAATATACAATTCTCCAAAATTTTACACCCACTTCTTAGATCAAATCTTTCAATGATGTAGCCAAAGATGAGAAATTATAATTTGGGCTTTGCTTCTTTGTCAAAAATTGTTCAACAGTCTCAATTAGGGGGCACAGTTCTTGAGGTGCTAGCCTGCTGTGTTCCCCCCTTTGCCTGGCAAAGTAGTAAAGCCCCTGTTTCCCTCTTCTCCATAAAAAGCTTCCCTGGTAGCTCAGACGGTAAAGAATCCACCTGCAATGGAAGAGACTCAGGTTTGATCCCTGGGTTGAGTAGATCCCCTGGAGGAGGGCACGGCAACCCACTCTAGTGTTTTTGCCTGAAGAATCCCCATGGACAGAGGAGCCTGGCGGGCTACAGTCCATGGGGTCACAAAAAATTGGACACAACTGAGTAACTAAGCATGCACAATTGAAATAGCAAGCTGGTGATATAAATTTCTCAAGGTATTCATGTATCAATAGCAATCTACCTTGATAAGAATGTGTAAATTGTATTTACAAAGAAGGCTAATGACCAGAGTTTCTCAGCCTTGGCACTACTGAAATTTTGAGCCACATAATTTTTTGTTGTGGGAGGCTGTGCCAGGCCTTGCAGGCTATTGAGCAGCATCTCTGGCCCAAGTCGCTACACGCCAGCACACATACACCCTTGGATGTGACAACCGCGTATGTCTCCAGACGCTGCCCAGGGTCCACTGGGGACAATCACAGCTGGTTGAAAACCACTGCTATAGAACATAGGACACTGGGCTCGATGTTCAGTGAAGGGAAAGCATTTAGGACAGTGAGAATGTGAAGTTCCTTTTCCACTAAGCGTCTTTCCTCCCTTTCAGTATAAAATAATAAGGCAGCTGACTCCTGAGAAGATGCTTTGTGCTCCACGATGGTATTAGGAACTGGCAACTGACTCTCCTATTTATCCTCAACTTATGTCCCCAGTATGGCTTTCAAGTCTGGGGAAAAAATGTCCAATCCTTCCCAGTCCTGATTGATGGTAAAGCTGTCTTCATTTCAGCTAGAGAGAGAGGTTTTGACTGGGACATGGCTCTTCTGCGTATCCTGGTCCAGGACCTGTGTCCTCTGTGTGTGTGTGTGTATGTCGGGCTGGGGTGGGGGGATAGGGGTGCGGGATGAGCTTGAGGCCAGATCAAGTTGAGGGGGTGGGGGGACAAGAGGCCAGTCACCCAAGAAAGTATGTAAACATCTGTCCATCACTATAGGCCTGCCCTGATTATTATTTTTTATGCTTCTGTAAGCACCAATGAGGTAATGCCACTGAGCAATGTCTTCTATCGCCTGCTACCTTTCCCACCGCTGCACCACCTCTGATATACTAATGGAAAAGCTCAGGGTTTTGTGCGCTGAAAAGGCTTTCAGGCCCACTCAGTAGGTCACCAGTCCCACCTTCTATACAGCGGCTCAGCCTGCACCAAGACAGGCTCCTCTTTCCAGGGTCCTTTCTCATACCTTTTCTGTGAGTGTGGTAGAGGTGGTGGTTTAGTCGCTCAGTCGTGTTTGACTCTTGTAACCTCATGGACTGTAGGCCACCAGGCTCCTCTGTCCTTTGGATTCTCCAGGCAAGAATACTGGAATGGTTAGCCATTTCCTACTCTAGGGGATCCTCCCAATTCAGGGAACGAACTCACATTTCCTGCATGGCAAGTGGATTCTTCACTGGTGAGCCACCTGGAGTGTGTCTCCACTTGAAAATGGCAGTGGTTAACTACCTGGTTGCTAGAAAAATGGACAGATTATAAAACAAAAGTAACAGGCACCTTGAAAACTGCCAAGTGGCACATGATTGTGCAGTCCATTCCAGGAAGAAGCCATAAACCAATGCCTGGATCTGAAAACGACCCAATGGCATCAGTTTGTATGGAAACTTGGATGAAAGAAATCCATGCAAGTTCTGACTCCATAATGCCTGGCTTTTTCATGGAAATTCACCCAACGTGACAGCCAAGGTTTAAAAATACCTTATGTAGGTGTTCAGAATCATAAGGTCACAGGATTATGAAATGTGAATTGGCAGAAGCATTTTCTTGTTCCTTTCTTTTTTGGCACTCTTATTTGCTTATACTAAGACTTCAATATTTATTCACTGGCTCAAAATCAACAGGTTTGAAAGGAATCTTGCAAGTCTTTATCTAGAACTCTCTATTCTCTAGAATCATTTAATGATTATTGTGCCTTTACTCAGGCCCTGTAACACCAAAGGTTTCTTTTTTTCATCCAAATAGATTCATTTGTAGACACATTTCCCCACTTTTCATTCCAAATTCTAAAAGTTCCTGCTACTTATCATTGCAAAGAAAGGCTGTTGTTCTCCATTAAAACCTGGACTTCCTGCTGCCCAAAGTTTATTTATTTAACAAAGTTTTATTTGTGGTGACAGTCACTCTAATGGGCCATGAAGATGCAAAGCAGAATAAGATATAGTTTCTAATCTCAGGAAAAACATGGTCTCGTTGAGCAGACAGCAAGTAAGACAATGTGGTAAGTGCATTATGAAGCAGTGTGCATGGTGCTGAGGGATCACTAAAGGGGGGTAAAACCAGTCGGGAGGAATCAAGGAAGGCTTCCAAGAGGAGGTGGGTGAGCTGAGCACCAGCTCTGGGCTGCACACTGTGTTATGTGCCAAGGGAAAGAAAAGGAAAGTGTAAGATTCAACTGTACGTTTGGCAATGTTGACAAACTACGCTTCAGAGAGTCAAGAATATGTCAAAGAAGAAGCACTGTGTAGCAATAATACTAAGCTGGTTCTTTGCTGTTTTTTCCTCTGTTTAAATGTTCTTTCTCTCAAGATATTTCTGTTTAACTGACACAAGAGATGAAATCCATGTAAGAGAATAATAAATTTCCTCTTTATATTCTTTCTTATTCTTTGTGACTATCGACCCGTCAGATATAACCTTTAAATGCATTTATCTCTGATCCCAGTAAAGAGCCTTCTAGGCACCAGATATATGCATTCTGCTCTGCAAATAGAAGGCAAATGATCCTACCCCAAGGAGATGACATTGATTTCATGGACATGTGGGTTGTTGGAATTCTGTAGTGTGAAATGTGTCTATCCAGGCTACTTCATTCATTAGCTAGCTGTCTCATTTGAAATGGGACTGCCCACCTTGTGCGAGCCTCTGGTGATGCAAAGAGGAACGAGGCCACCCTCAAGCTTAAGGAACTCAGTTAGGCACAGGAGAAACCCATGGAAATAGCCACTTATGATAGGTGGCAAGTATGTGACAGACAGGTAATCCCTGTTGAGGGGCAACAGGGAACGGAGCGGTTATTTGGGCTCCAGAGGGCTGGACTGGTAAGGGGCGTTGGAGGGATGTTTGTACCGAACCCAAGGATCAACTATGAGTTTTGTAACTGAAGAAGGTAGAGAAAGGGCATTTATGGCAAAGAAAACAACAGGGGCAAAGGTCTGGAGGGAGACAATGCAGCAGTCTCTCCTATGACGTGGTGAGCTGTACAGAGGAGGCGGAGGGGGAGAAGAGGTTCTGAAGAGACAGCTGGGCTTGGATAGCAAAGCATCTCAGGCTAACTGGGTAGAAATTGATCCTAGAGGCAGTGGGGTGAGAACAGTGGTTTTTAAGCATGAGAATGGCTCTATAAATTCTCTGGTTAAATAGTGCTGTCCAAAACAGCTTTCTGGTGTGAGGGAAATGTCTCTGTCTGTAACCCAGCAGGACCCCATGGGGCGTTCACAAGACAGACCCCTCCCCCGTATCCTCTGCTTTAGCTCCTCTCTGGAGTACTTAGATTACTGAATCTGATGCACATTTGCGTGCATGCTAAGTTGCTTCAGTCATGTCCGATTCTTTGCGACCCCATGGACTATAGCCCTCCAGGCTCCTCTGTCCATGGAATTGTTAGGCAAGAATACCTGAGTGGGTTGCCATTTCCTTCCCCAGGGGATCTTCTTGACCCAGGGATCAAACCAGTGTCTCCTGCAATGCAGGTGGATTCTTGACCACTCAGCCACCATGGAAGCCCCCTGGAGCCTAAGGTCTGATAATGTTAACCCCTGTGACACCACCCTGTTACCTCACTATCAACTGATCAGAGAACTGCTCACAAGCTGATCGCACACTGTGGGATATCCCTCCCTCACCTGGCCTCTAAAAATGACTTGTTGAAAGCCATCGGGGACTTTGGGTCTTGTGAGCACTGTGTGGGGCTCCTTGCAATAACTGCTGTATTTTCCTCGAGTTGAGAACTACTAGCATAAAGAGAGGGTACTGTATTCAATACCCTAACCTGCCCTCTTCCCAAGAGCTGACTCCTACAAGCATCCATTTTGTGTCTGTCATGGAATCTTCTGCCAAAACTCTGCCCCCTCTTCACCTTGCACCCTACCTTCTCACTGTGGGGTTCCTAAAACCTGTTGGTCAAAGACAGGGCTGGACTTTGCCTATCAAGTGATTGGTGGGGGCAGGGGGGGGTCACAGAGGGCCCCACTGATTAGCCACACTGTATAGTTTTTCCTACCCACCAGGGGAACCCAAGTTAAAGATGGTTGACAGGAAAGCTAATTGAGGGAGATAATTAGCAACTATTAGTTCTTTGGTGGCTGTATTCATATTACTGGGGATTACTCAGTAGCAGGAAAGGCCAGTCTTCTATCAAGTCTGTTAAGCCTAATGAAGCGGAAAAGAACAACAGTTGTTTCTGCATTTGTTTTAAGGTGGAAAGAAAATACACATTCTGAAGTTGCCCTTGTTCATTTGTTGAAATGTCATTGGAGAAGATATTTCCACAGAAGAGAAAACATTTCATAGTTTTGCTGAGGGATCAAAACACTGCTTACAGCGTCCTTTAGTTGTCAAGAGTCACCAAAGAGAACCTTCTAACCCAGGTTTCACTTAAAGCTAATAGCCTGGGGGGGGAAATCAGAGGCCTTTGTTGTCTGCAAATTCTCTGGGCAGCTGTGTACAGGCCAGCGGTGCAAGGCTTTCACAGGCTGCTTCCCTGGGACGTTGGGAAGCACAAGCCCCCAGCGCGAACGGCTTTGGTTTTTAGCTGTTTTATCCTTTACTACAGGTCTGACTTGCTCAAGGTTATGTAAACTCGAAGTAGTCAGGTACGCTGGCTTACTTGGTGGCGGCACGCAGGTTTTCAGCCCAGATTGTCTTTGCTTCATCTGTCTGTTCACATGTAGGCAGTAGCTGGTCCTTCCTTGGGGCAGCTGAATGAAGCAAAGGCGTCCATTAATGTGGAGGGGCCAGCTGTCAGCTCCAGAATTTTCCAGTTGAGTTGGAGGCAGCGTCCCTGACATTTTCATCTTAAACACGTGATACTTTATGCTGGGGTTTTCTCAGCCTCCTTGGGACTAGACTCTCTGGCATTGTTGGTGAGCTGTCCTGTGTGCACTGCAAGAAGTTTAGCTGCATTCCTGGTCTCTACCTGGCTTCCCAGGTGGCGCAGTGGTAAAACATCAGCCTTCAAAGTAGGAGACCTAAGAGATACGTGTTCAATCCCTGGGCCGGGAAGATTCCCCTGGAGAAAGAAATGGCAACCCACTCCGGTATTCTTGCCTGGAGAATTCCACGGACAGAGGAACCAGGCAGGCTGCAGTCTCTGGGTCACCAAGAGCTGGGCACAACAGAGCACATGTGCACACACACACGGATCTCTACCTGCTAGCTGCCAGTACCGCCCCATACTGGTAACAAGCAAAAATGTCTCAAAAAATTGCCAATTGGTGGGGAGGGGGATGAAATCATTCTAGTTCAGCACCTCTGTTGCCAACCTCCCAGCTTTTAGCCAATAATTCCAAGAGGGCAACTACTGGAAGACTTGGAGCGTATGCAGCAGGGAGGGACACGGTGGGCGAGGCAGTCTGACTGCTGCTCTGAGACGGTCCTTGGCCTCTGTGTGGGAAGTGGGGAGAAGAGGAATAACAAGAGATTTGACAGTGGCTAAATCCACAGCACTCGTCCAGGCAAGAGTGAATCTTAGCAGTGGGAGTAAGAGGGAAGGATGGATTGGAGCAACACGGGGAGAGAGAGGCCCCAAGGCCAGCAGATGGACTGGAAAGGGTGTGTGTGGGGAAGACTGGCACCCACATGGCTCTTCAGTTGTTAGCCTCAGGGCCCCATACTGAGACACAAGACTTTGGAGGAGAAATTGGTGGAACGGAGGGAGAGATGGTGGGTTAGAGATGTTGAGCTTGTGGGTTTTGAGATCCCTCCCAACAGACAGCCCAGCAGAGATGGGGAGGGGCCACTGTGACTCAGAGGCTCAAAGCTGGGGGCCAGGAGTTGGGTTTGGTGGGAACAGACACAGTATTTGAGGCTCTGCGGTAGCAAGTGTAGGTAGGAAAGAACAGCGAAGGGACTCAGCCATACGTACAGGCATCCACCCACATTTTAGTTGAAGCCCTGGGCGACTGGCATGCTCATTAGACTTTGAGAAGCTGTGTACTATGCTAGTTGGAAAATGGCCCCAGAAAATTCCAACATGGAGCAATGTTAAAGATGTGGAGGACTCTGGTATGCGTGAAAACACAAGGCTGTGTTTTCATCATCATCATTACATCCTCCTTTGTATAATGCTTGAGTAACTGAAGCATCTTCACATGTATCAGTTGAATTCTAAATTACCAGGAAGGTTCTGCCCTGTCACATGACACTTAAATCAGAACACTTCATATCAAGAGGGGTCTGGGCTTTCCTAACCCTGTTGCTTAGCCGAAGGTTGTGGGTCCCTCTCCAGGGTCCACACAGTCAATGCCAGAACTCAACAGGCAACAGTAGTTCGCCGCACACTTGCTACTCTTCCCATCTCTGTAAGTTTTCTCCAAGCAACACTGCTTGAGCAGCACTCGCACACATTGATCAGCTACGTACCTGCCAGGACTACCACAAAAACAGTAACTCCTGATCACTCAACACCCACCATGTAGAGTAGGGACCATTCTCCTTTCTAAGATGCTAAAACTGAGAGATTACATCATTAATTACCCCTTTGACTGCAAATAGAGGATTCAACACAGAGAGCCAAGTCACAGAGAAAAAACTGTAAAATTCCCTCTGTGCAGAGGGGCAAAGTTAGGCTAGCACTTGAGTGGCTGACTGGGAAAACAAACTGAGTTAACTGGGTCGTTTGCTCAACCCAGCCAGGAAGTGGCAAACCTGGAACTCCACCGAGCTGTGGTCCCTGTAGAGAGGTCCTGCCATCCGCCCCCCCACCCCCCACCCCCACGGAGATGAGAGAGTCCCACCCTGGGTGGGGCGGTGCAATCCTAGCAAAGCTCTTAATCCCGTTGCTGGGTCACATGCCAGATCCATCCTCAGAGCCCCTGGAGGCCAACTCTAGGATAAGAAGCACAGCTCTGTGCTCTTTGTGTGTGCACACTCAGTCTTGTCTGACCCTGCGACCCCATGAACTATAGCCCGCCAGGCTCCTCTGTCCGTGGGATTTCCCAGGCAAGAATACTGGAGTGGGTTGCCATTTCCTTCTCCAGGGGATCTTGCCATCCCAGGGATCGAACCCGAGTCTCCTGCATTGCCAGGTGGATTCTTTACCGCTGAGCCACCTGGGAAGCCCTAAGCATAGCAGAGGATGGTTTGTCTTCTATCCAGCCTTATCTCCCAGCCTCAGGCCAGACATCCAGCTTTTTTGCTCAAATCTGCACTCAAATAAATTAACCGGTCAGGCCAGAACAGAGCAACCATATGACCATTTAATGTTTACATCATGATCTTGCAATTTCACATGAAACATAGACCAGCTTTTGGCTGAACAGGCCAAATCCCACCCCCCACGCCCACCCCCTTTTCAAGAGGTAAGACAGAAGCATGACTTCCTCCTTCGAGAGGGATCTCTGACTGGCACTCGCTGTTCCCAGGCAGCTTTCAAAGTCCCACATGTGTGCTTCTAATTAAAATGTGTCTGTCTATGAGAACGCTGGAGGGAGCAGACAATCTGGTTTTGCCTTCACTTTTAGTTAGTATGTGCTGGAAATAAACTTCCATGTTTTATCTGAGCAGCTGAGGCAGAACTCCACAGAAAGGAGGCTCTGGAGAAGAGCGGTCATTAACAAAGTCCATACTTGGTCTGCATGGACCAGATGGTGGTGGTGGTGGTGGTTCACTCACTAAGTCACGTCCAACTCTTGTGACCTGGACTGTAGCCCACCAGGCTCCTCTGTCCATGGGATTTCCCAGGCAAGAATATTGGAGTGGGTTGCCATTTCCCTTCTCCAGGGGATCTTCCCGACCCAGGAATCGAACCCAGGTCTCCTGTATTGCCGGCAGATTCTTTAGCAACTGAGCTATGAGGGAAGTCGCATGTACCAGGACAGATGGTTAAATGGTGAAGTACAGAACTTCAGTGCCAGGCAGGAATCAAGAGCTGCCCGCACCTCCTGGGTCCCTGCGCCTGCCTCCTGAGACCCAGCCCATGTGGCCTAGCACACCCTCTGCAGGATGCCCGGCTTCAAGGCCACCATGTTTGGATTGCTCTCACCTTGTGCTGGGTGGTTGTTCCATCTTCTGAATATTCACCCTGCATCAAGTTTATGCTTAGGGATCGAACGACCTGGGTTTCACGAGGTCTTAGGCTCCTCACCTGCAAAACATGAAGTTTAAAGAAACTGTCAAGAGTTTTGCACCACGAGCAATAGATAGCTGCTGTTGTTGTTTAGTCCCTAAGTTGTGTCTGACTTTTCTGCGACCCCATGGACTGCAGCCCAGCAGGCTCCTCTGTCCGTGGGATTTCCCAGGCAAGAATACTGGAGTGAGTCACCATTTCTTCCTCCAAGGGGTCTTCCTGACCCAGGGATTGAACCCAACCCAGGGATCAAACCAACCCAGGGGTCGAACCCATGTCTCCTTCATTGCAGTTGGATTCTTTACCCACTGAACCACCAGGGAAACCTTGCAAAAAATGGTACTCCTGTTTTTGAGGTTTTTTGCTCAACTGTGAATAATGGACTCTGCCATCCTTGATTCCCCTTCTTCCATCAGCTAAGGCTCTTTCTTGTCCCATTGGGCTTATGGAATTATCCAGAAAATCCAGCTATGGTTTCATCACATAGAGGGCTGAGAGGCTGAGGCTTCTTCTTCTGGGGGTGTTGTGTGGGTTGTTCACCTTTTTATCACACATCACATTTTGGAAATATATTTTTAACATGTCTCACATTTCCACTGAAACCACAATCCCTATTTAATTCTGTGAATCCTTGGTTTTCCTTAAACTCTGAATCTTTTTCTTTCCAGTGCTCCTTTCCCACTGTGCAATGGAGACGTTGCATAATATTCAGAGCACTACTCTTTGGTTTTCTGCTTGCTTTTGCATATCCCTGTTGGGCAGATTATAAATACTTTGGGTCTTTTTGCTTTGTGGCTAGAAATGAGAAACTTCCTGTTTCCAGGAAGTAGGTCCTCTTTCATTTCTCAGCAGCCTTAAATTCTGTGTATCATGGTCAGTTGCTGTTCCCCTACCTCAGGCCCCTTCTTACCCATTAGGAACTGGAGTTCAAATTTAACTGTTTTTTCATCATAGCTGTAAGCTGCTATGTTTGATGACACGATATTATGCCACTGATTTGAGTGCATAATGACCTTAGTGTATGTGTTAGTCATCTGGCTCTGTGTAACAAACTACCCTAAAATGTAACAGCTTACAAAAAACATTTAGATCTCACAATTTCTTTGGTTCTCTCACAGGCTACAGCCAAAGTGTTGGCTAAAAGCTATAGTCAACTCAAGGCTCAAGTGGAGGAGGATCCACTTCTAAGTTCACTCAAGTGGTTCTGGGCTGGTTTCAGCTCCTGGCAGGCTGTTGTACTGAGGGTCTCAGCTTTTTGTTGGCTGTTGGCCAGAGGCCTCCCTTTGTTCTTTGTCTTGTAGGTCCTTACATAGGCTACCTCACAACATGGCATACAACCTCATCTGAGAGAGCAAGTAAGAAAAGCCAGAGAGAAGGTAGTTGAAGTAACAATCTTCAAAACTTAATCTTGGAAGTAATATCCCATTGCTTCTGCCATGCTCTGTTTGACAACAGCAAGTCACTAGGTCCAGCCCTCACTCAAGGGGAGGGGACCACATAGGGTGTGACCACCAGCAAGTAGGAATCGTGGGGCCATTTTGGAAGTTGCCAACCACAGTGTATGATACAATGTGGCATGAAATTAAGACGTTCACATGGATTTAAGCAGCAAACTGTTTGGAGATCACTGCTCTTTGCCAGATCCCTGTCTGGGGTCACCACATGTTCTAGAGCATAACCTTCTGAACTTCCCTGCATACAATTAAGTGTAGCCTGGTCCAAACTTCTGTTTTTTCCTGGCCTGGAAGTCTAGCTTCTAAGACTTTGCTTCCCCTAGTCTAGTCCTTCCTATTGCCTGATAACCTCTTGTTCTGACCCACGAGGTAGACCCAGCTATATGTTGTTAGGCCAGAGCAGCCAATAAAATCACAGAGAAATAGATTCATTAAGTGGATAATGGCTGGTTTTATGTAGATAAAAATGACAGCCATGAGAGACTTTCAGTTAATTTTTCAATTTTCCAGATTTTTTTTGGTTGGGTTTTGTTTGTTTGTTGAGCTATAGTGTAGGGGATTCAGAGAAGGCAATGGCACCCCACTCCAGCACTCTTGCCTGGAAAATCCCATGGATGGAGGAGCTTGGTAGGCTGCAGTCCATGGGGTCGCTGAGTCGGACATGACTGAGCGACTTTACTTTCATTTTTCACTTTCATGCATTGGAGAAGGATATGGCAACCCACTTCAGTGTTCTTGCCTAGAGAATCCAATGGACGGTGGAGCCTGGTGGGCTGCCGTCTCTGGGGTCACACAGAGTCGGATACGACTGAAGCGACTTAGCAGCAGCAGCAGTAGCAGTAGGGGATTAGAGTATACCATCCCCAAACTGTCACTTTGGCTTAAAACTTATTTGTTCTTTTTTTTTTAACCCCCACCCCTTAAGACTTATTTGGGCTGAAAAGTGAGAAACAGCAGATACCAAAAAAAAAATTTTCTGCCTTCTCCACCATTTGCATAAAAGTGGGACATAAAGTTCCACTTGTAAAAGTGTCTCCCTGTCTCATACCAGGAAGAGAAGGACAATTCTTAGACTCTTAATCGTTGAAGACAACTCTAGACTCTTATGAGCCCAGAGACATCACTGAGAGGAGTCTACATCACAAATTTTACTAAGTAACTGTTATCTTCTATTAGTTTCCCCCCCTCAATATTTACTTTCCCATTGTTTGCCACCCATAAAACCTATACCCCTCTGCTTTTTGTCTTGTCACTTTTTGACATATTTATTGTTCTTTGTTAAGATGCTATATAAGCCCCAAGTTCTAGCCCCCGCATTGAGTCACTCATCATTGAGTTTCTCCCACATTTATACACTCTGATGTATTAATTTTTCTCTTGTTAGTCTGTCTTTTGTCAGATTTATTTCCAAGGCCCCAACTGCAGAATCTAGAAAGGTAGAAGAAAAGTTTTTTTTTCCTCCCCTGCAATAGACACAACTGAAAAGTTGGTTCTGGTATGTTTAGGAAGGCTTCTTAAGAGCCCATTTTGAAGTTCACCATTTCAGTCAAAAAAGAAGAGAGGAGGATTATCAACAGGCAAGAAGGGAGACTAGGAGAAATGATGACTACATGCAGTGTCTTAGCTGGGATCCTAGAACAGAAAAGGACATTAGTGGAAAAACTGGTGAAACCCAAATAAAGTCTGGGGTTTGGTTAATTAAAATGCATCAGTGTCAGTGTCTTCATTTTGCCAAATATGCCACAGTCATGAAGATGTTAACCAAGGGAAAACTGGGTGAGCTGTTAAAAAATGAACAGGGGAAATTCGGGGAATTTTTCATGCTCTGAAAAAACCTTCCAAAAAAGTGTCAGGACATAGTTTTTGTTTTGTTTTGAGGAGGATGTGATTCCAACATCACTTCTCCTTCCTCCCCTGTTCAGATGCCATCTGTTAGGTCAAGACTGTAAGGCAAGCATTTTCTAGGAGAACCACATATTTCCTAACTCAGAGTGGTTTGAAATAGATATTTCCAGGCAACCATTTGGGGACATGATCCATTTCCAAGCTGAGAAACTCCATACACACCCTCATGTGTATTTGTTAATATCTTCCAAATACGTCACTTTCTATTGTAGTAATAGTGTTTCATCACAAACCTATGAAGTGCTGGCTTCGGTGGCTTCACAGAAGGATGCACTGTTATCAGAAGTGGTTGGCCAAACCCCTAGATGAATGAAGATGTGAATTTCACTTTGTGGCATTTTCAGCATGAGTCCACATAATCAAATACCCCCCATTTTCAGATATGATTTTTTCATTTATTCTGGATGACTACTGCTGGGAAGTTTCCCACTGCAGGGGCAGGTGCAGATACATTTGGCAAATTCCTTATAGAGCAACTATAATGAGCCCCTTCCGCTTATGACCGCCAGATCACCAAATGACATGTTCAGATGCTGTCTCCTCACTGTGACATGTTCCTGCAGCTAGGCACTGGCCAAAGTTTGTTTTTTCAGGGAGTAAACCTTCCAGCAAGTAAATAATTACTGGGCGTTTCCCCCAAGGTGTTTTCCAAGGTAACATGTGCAAGTATAGTTAAAGGTGTTTTGAACATGTGCTCTCTCTGAAGGATAAAAAAAAAAAAACACTTAAGAATCTGCTGCTTTTTTTTATATACTAATAGCATGTGTCTGCTCACTTCAGGAGAGACTGTGGCAAGGCTTTTGAACGATCTGACTTTCATTCAGGATCATGGCTGTTTTAACATTTGTTGGACCAGTGTTAAAGAAAATGAAGCTGATCCATATAGCCAGTGTCTCCCTTGCAAGAAGAAAGGTTAATACAAATCAATAAATAAACCTTGGTCAGGATGAAGTTACTAATGATACAATTGTTAGAAAAATCTGAAATGGTAAAGAAAAATGTAACAATAAATGTGCTTAATTTCCTTCCTTTATAGATCCTGTTGTTCTTATGCTATAAATAGCCCTCTAATTCTTTACCTGCTCATCTCTGCCAGGCAGACCACATGTATATGCCACAGCCCTGGACGTGGAAGGACTATCTTCTGTTTTATAGCTCCAGGACCTTATGGGATACGGTCTTTGTGGGCTCACCAGGTTGCAAGGCTGAGGTCCTTGATTTCCCTACAGAGTTCTAGCATCCTCTCCTTGGGGCTGTTTTACTGTTTGGTGTCACAAGCCACAGAGATCAAGAGAACAGGAACTGTCTCCAAGAGAATGCCCACAATACATCGTAGTTGGCATTTTCAGTGATATGATATCAATGATACTATCATTCTGGGTTTCTCGATCTTAGCACTACTGACATCTAAACACACTAGATGCCAGTAGCACTACCCAAATCATGACAACTGAAGTGCCTCCAGATATTGCCACATGTCTCCTGGGGGGTTACAACAACCCATCCCCACTTCTCCCTACCCCCTACCTTGGAGAACCACTGCTGTAGTCAGCCAAACAGAAATCTCTGATCTAGAGAACTAGGGAATAGGCAAAAATACAAAGAATGGCATTTCAGGTTTAAAGGTGTAAAAAAGCCATATATTACTGTCTTTTTAACACCAACAAGACACAAAAAATGCAGGCTGTAGGGCAGATGCACAGGATCTCTGCAGAGAGATGTCCGTATTATTTGCCAAACCCCTAGGTGGATGGCCTTGGAGACCCCTGGAGAAGGCTGCCAGGATTCAGCCTGTAGATGCAAAAGCCATGCTTGAGAACAGGGTAAGGAACCCAAGCCTCTCTAAGTAGCCCAGCACAAGAGAGGAAGGTACTAAGAAGGCAGAGGTGGAAAGCCACTAGTTTCTTGAGAGTCATTTTTTTTTAATTGAGGTAAAATTCACACAACAGAAAGTCACCATTTTAACCACTTTAAAGTGTATGATGTATGGCTTTTGGTGCATTTACAATGTTGGGTAGCCATCACCTCTAATTTCAGAGCATTTTCATCACCACAAAAGAAATCTGCACCCATTAGGCAGCTGCCCCCTTTCCCTCTTCCCCAGATCCAGACAGTCACTCACTTACTCTGCCTGTCTGTGGACTGACTTATACTGGAATTTCATGTAAAGTCATGTAAATACAATCAAAGAATATGCAGCCTTTTTTTTTATCTAGCTTTTTCATTCGATGTAATCTCTCCAAGGTTCATTCATGTCATAGCATGTATCAGGACCCCAGTCCTTTTTACTTATCGAGTAATATTCAATTATATGGATTTACCACATTTTCTTTATCCTTTGCTCAGTTACATTTCCTCAGGACATTTGCACTGTTTCTCCTTTTGGCTGTTGTGATAGAGCTGCTATGAACATGTATGTACACATTTTTGTTTGAATCAGTTCAGTTCAGTGGCTCAGTCATGTCCGACTCTTTGCAACCCTGTGAATTACAGCACGCCAGGCATCCCTGTCCATCACCAACTCCCAGAGTTCACTCAAACTCAGGTCCATTGAGTCGAGTAGGGAGAAGATTAATAGTTTTCAGTAGAATCTCATAGGGGTCTGTGACTCCCCCAAACCTGGGAGAGTCCATGGAGTTGGTGAACTCAGGTCCATCGAGTCGGTGATCCAGCCATCTCATCCTCTGTCAAACCCTTCTCCTCCTGACCCCAATCCCTCCCAGCATCAAAGTCTTTTCCAGTGAGACAACACTTCACATGAGGTGGCCAAAGTACTGGAGTTTCAGCTTTAGCATCATTCCTTCCAAAGAGCACCCAGGACTGATCTCCTTTAGAATGGACTGGTTGGGTCTCCTTTCAGTCCAAGGGACTCTCAAGAGTCTTCTCCAACACCACAGTTCAAAAGCATCAATTCTTTGGCACTCAGCTTTCTTCACAGTCCAACTCTCACATCCATACATGACTACTGGAAAAACCAAAGCCTTGACTAGACGGACCCTGTTTGAATACCTGTTCTCAATTCTTTTAGGCATATACCTAGGAGTGAAATTGCTAGGTTAGATGGTAATTTGATAAAGAATAACCAATTTTTATGCAAATCAAAACCACAATGAGGTACCACTTCACACCAGTCAGAATGTCTGCGATCCAAAAATCTGCAAGCAATAAATGCTGGAGAGGATGTGGAGAAAAGGGAACCCTCCTACACTGTTGGTGGGAATGCAAACTAGTACAGCCACTATGGAGAACAGTGTGGAGATTCCTTAAAAAATTGCAAATAGAAATGCCTTATGACCCAGCAATCCCACTGTTGGGCATACACACAGAGGAAACCAGAATTGAAAGAGACACATGTACCCCAATGTTCATTGCACTGTTTATAATAGCCAGGACATGGAAACAACCTAGATGTCCATCAGTAGATGAATGGATAAGAAAGCTGTGGTACATATACACAATGGAGTATTACTCAGCCATTAAAAAGAATACATTTGAATCAGTTCTGCTGAGATGGATGAAACTGGAGCCGATTATACAGAGTGAAGTGAGCCAGAAAGAAAAACACCAATACAGTATACTAACACATATATATGGAACTTAGGAAGATGGCAATGATGACCCTGTATGCAGGACAGCAAAAAAGACACAGATGTGTATAGCGGACTTTTGGACTCAGAGGGAGAGGGAGAGGGTGTGATGATTTGGGAGAATGGCATTGAAACATGTATAATATCATGTAAGAATCGAAATGCCAGTCTATGTCTGATGCAGGATATGACACGCTTGGGGCTGACGCGCGGGGATGACCCAGAGAGATGTTGTGGGGAGGGGGGTGGGAGGGGGGCTCATGTTTGGGAACGCATGTACACCTGTGGTGGATTCATGTCAATCTATGCCAAAACCAATACAGAATTGTAAAGTAAAAATTAAAAATAAATAAATTAATTTAAAAAAATAAATATAAAAAAAAAGAATAACCAATTTTTAATCTGGAAATCTAAAGAGGTTGATTTTTTTTTACGATTATTTTTTTTAAAATCTATCAGGGACCAGATTTTGATACTATAAATAGGTCTTCCCTGGTGGCTCAGGGATAAAGAATTTGCCTGCAATGCAGAAGCCTCAGGAGACATGGGTTTGATCCCTGGGTCGAGAAGATCCCCTGGAGAAGGAAATGGCAACCCACTGCAGTATTCTTGCCTGGACAGAGGAGCCCGGTGGGCTCAGTCCACAGGGTCAAAAACAGTCGGATACGACTGCAGCAACCTAGCAGTAGGGACCAGACGTGAAAACAACATCAATGTGGCTTTGAAACACCCTAGAATAACCCTTTTCAACACTGGGTTTCAAATGGTCTTTGGCAGTTTCTGGATAGGCTTCAAGAGAATTGAAAACCTCTGGAAACGGGGTGTCAATTCTCTGTGTGTGCAAATGTGAACTTTGCTAGGGAGAAGATTAATAGTTTTCAGTAGAATCTCATAGGGGTCTGTGACTCCCCCAAACCTGGAAACTTCTGCATTAGAAATATCACTCAGTTGCTTTAAGAAAAAATAGTGTTAAAAAAAAAGAAAAAATCGTGTGGCTAAACATATTACAAATTATTTGTCAGTTATACCTTCACAAAGTTGAAAAAAAAAAGAATAGTTTGGAAGTCTTCATTTTAATGCTTGGGAGTGATGTGATTTTTGGCAAACATCCACATTTCTGAGCTTCCCTATGTATAAAGTGGAAGCAGTGACAAGACCTATCACGCTGTGTGATCATGAAGTCAGGTCATCTCTGTGGACCTAAGATGGATGGAAGAGAGCTTGGGACACGGTGATGCTCTAGATGTGCAGACTGCCCTGGGGGGTGGGTGGGTGGAGATCATCAACCTGTGCTCAGAATATCTCCAAGTTCTCTACTTTAGTGACTGTGTCTTGATGCCAGAGAAGACCAAGCACCACAGCAAACTCTTTGGCTGCTAAAAATAGACATATAAAAGCAAACTGCACTTAATATTCTAAGAAATCTCGAAATAATCTCTTTTTTGGTCAAGCTGCATGGCTTGTGGGATCTTAATTCCCTGATTATGGATCAAACCCAGGCCCTCGGTAGTGAAAGGGCAGGGTTCTAACTACTGGACCACCAGTGAATTCCCTCTTAAAATAGTTCATTTTTAGGAGAAAACTGATATAATTAAGTTAATAAATTCAAATCCCTCTCCTAACAATTTGAGTCTCTCTTCCACTCCTGCCCTTGGGTGCTGATCAGTTTTGTTTTTTTCCTGTTTTCTTTCTTTTCTTTTTTTTTCCAGTTTCTGTTCCTAGATAGCTGGAGTCAAATAAGAATGGTTATCCCAGGGCACTATCATCCATCCAGCTGGGCAAGCCAGAAAATCATAGTGTTATCTATGAGGCCCCTTTCTCTCCTACCCACAACCGCCCTTCCATTGAATCCATATTACTACCTTCCCATGATAGCGCCCTAGCACAATTCTCCCATTCTCTTTCTTCTCTCCTAAATAACAAAATCGGCCTTCTAAATGACCCTGCACATTTCATGTCCCTAATCCCTCAACAGCATCCACTGATTCTCAATGCTGCCCAGGTGATCTTTTTACACTGCCAATTTGATGAAGCCACCTTTCTAGAAAGGCTTCAATGGCACCACTTTGTTCTCTGCATAAAAGCCAAAATGGTAGCAGCGAATACTCTATATTCCACTTTATATACTTTCCATTCTGTCATTATCTCCCACCATTCTCACATCTCTTTAGAGTTAGTCCCCATTTCTCAAGCATGCCAAGCTCCTTCCCACCTCAGGATCTTTGTACATGCTGATCTCTCTACCCAGAACGCTCCCCACTGCTATCTCCTTCACCTGCTCACACCAATTGACCTTTGAGGTTTTAAGTCAAACATCACACTCTCAGAAACACAATATCTTAACCTCCTACTCACAGGCTAAGTGAACTTTTCCTACTATGATTCTCATTGTACTTGTTACAATTATACATTTACAGTTTATCTGATTTGAATCATAGCTTGTCTCACTCAGCAGAATAAAAATTCTAAGAGGGCAAGAACTTTGTTTTTGCTTTATCACTGTATTGCTGGCACATTATAGTGTATATACACATGTAATTTCTGAATGAAAGAAGGCAAAATTCATCTGTAATGCTAAATATGTAAAATTCTGACACTCAATTTACCTAAAGAAGAAAACATGCTATTGAGAGACTTACATCAGTGGATCTCAAAGAGTGGGCCCCAGAAACCCAACAGTCCCCAGCACTTTCAAGGGTTCCATGAAGTCAAAACTATTCTCATAATATTTCAAAGATGGTATTTGTCTTTTTCACTGTGCGGATATTTGCACTAGTGTTACAGGGCGATGGGAAGTCAACTTGCAGGCACCCGGTCATGAATCAAGGTGATAGCACCAAACTGGACTAGTGGTGATTGCACTTGAAGGAAAAACAAATGCTGGTAAGAATGATTACTTTTAATTATTACTTTTACCTTTCAACTCTTCATACACATCTTCAATTCTGTGTGACGAAATGAGAAGCATGTCTATAACATTTCTGCATACCAGTGTTCATATATTGTCTCAAGGAAATGCACTCAGTGACTGAGGTGCCAGTATTTGAGTTGCCAGTTAAGCTAGCTGCTGTTTTCATGTAATGCCATTTTAACTTGAAAGGTAACTGACAATCAATGATTTTGGAGACTGAGGAATGAGACAGATGTTTTCTTACAAATGAACAAAAGGAGTCTATCACTTTAAGGAAAACAGTTGACAGTTTTTGTTGCCAGTAATAAAATTTGAGTTTTCAAGTGACAATTAAAATTTTAGAAAATCTGAATCTGCTCCCATGGGCTTAACAGCTTCACAAAACTTATAGGCATCTCTGATGAGATCAGCAGTACTATTAATGGGTGTGTTTTATTAAATTATATAAGGAAGATCTGCCTAACTCAACAAACCAGTATTTCCTTGACCAATATATGATGCTAGAAAATCACACATGGTTAAAATATTCATTCAAAATGTCAGATAAACTAATGAATTTTAATGTAACTGAGTATGAAAAGTTAATTATTATGGTTTTAAATCTCATAATGCATCTTTTCTTTAAGAAACTATTACCACATTTGGTATGGTTCTACAATGGAATACTACTCAGCTATAAAAAAGAATGAAATAATGCCATTTGCAGCAACATGGATGGACCTAGAGATTATCAGACTAATTGAAGTAAATCAGAGAAAGACAAATATATAATATTGCTTATATATGGACTAAAAAATGATACAAATGAACTTATGTACAAAACAGAAATAGACCCACGGACATAACAAGCTTATGGTTACCAAAGGGGAAGGGGGGAGAGATAAACTGATCTTGAAACTAATACAATATTGTAAATCAAATATGCTTCAATTAAAAAAAATTACCACATTTCCCAACTTGGCATGGTACTAAAGAATATCCACAACTATCTACCAAAGCTATTAATATACTCCTCCCATTTCCAACTACATATCTGTGTGAAACTGAGTTTTTTTTTTTTCATATTTTTCAACCAAAACACTTTCACAGTGTATTAAATACAAAAGCAAATATGAGAATCCAGCTGGCTCTATTAAGGCAGACTACAAAGATGTATTATAATGCCTTTCTTCTTAATAAGTTTTTTTTTAATTTTAGAAAATAGCTATTTCATAAAAATATGTTAACACATAACGTGTTTGTTACAGTTATTTTAAGTGACAGTTATCATGTACCAATGACTGTTTCATAGTATGCGTAACATAAAGGTGACGGAAGATATCAAAGGATAAATGTCAATAGAAGGACAACTCATTTATTTAGTTACTAATAATTAAAGTACTAATCATAAAATACACTTTTGATCTTGAAAAAAAGTAACCTGGGCTTCCCTGGTGGTCCAGTGGTTAAGAATCCAGCCGCCAATGCAGGGGACATGAGTTCAATCCCTGCCGGGAAGATTCTACAAGCCTCATGCAACTAAGCCCACGTGCCACAAGTACTGATCCCATAAGCCTAGAGCCCCTACTTCAAAACAAGAGAAGCCACTGCGATGAGAAGCCTGTGCACCACAACTAGAGAAAACCCATGACACGCAGCAACAAAGACCCAGCACAACCAAAAATAAATATAAATCTTAAAAAAAAAGAATCTGACAAGACTGGTCCATGGATGGACTGCTCTTTGTTACATTAGCCTCTATGTTTTCTATGCTTGAAATATTTCTTGATAAAATAAAAGAAGCAAACCATGCTCGTAAATTGGGGAAATTAAGTGATACTCAGGGGACGACAGAGGATGAGATGGTTGGATGGCATCACCAACTCAATGGATATGAGTTTGAGCAAGCTCTGGGAGTTGGTGATGGACAGGGAAGCCCAGCATGCTACAGTCCGTGGGGTTGCAAAGAGTTGGACATGATTGAGCAACTGAACTAAACAAAGTGGGAACTAAAGGGTAGAGTCTTCCAAACCATATAATTTTAATAAAATGTATTCTTTATCCATGTGCTTTTACAATTTTTCCCAAACCTATAATAGAATAGGTTTTATCTGGAAGCCAGGCCTCTCCTCCCAGCTGTCAGTTTTGGGACCCCTGTCTCCAGCGATTTACTCAGGGGAGGACAGCAGAGACCCCCCAGATGTCCAGCTCCCACCTCCCTGCATGGGGGTCCACCAAGGCACTTATGACAGAGCTCAACCCAAGTCTTCAGCACCCCCCCTCTCACCCACACACCATACACATACACTCACAGCCCTAGTGATTGTTTTTATAGAAGGGTTGACTGCTAACGGAAGCCTGCTTAGTTCAGGGGCAAAGATTTGGTTTCCTGGCAGTGCTGGCCATGGTGCCAGGACCTACACGCTCCACTTTCAACCGTTTCAGCTTCTGAGATCTTCCACTGGCTCCCCTCTACAGATGTTTGTATTTTGTCGTTGGTGAAGATGACGACAGAACTGATTTTTAAAAACCGCTACTCTAAAACTTTCAGCTCTTAACCCTATCACTGTCCCAAATATTTTCCTGGGGAGTTTGTTCTATTATACATATGGGCCTTTATGTTTGGTAAAGTTCACGTATAACAAAACAGACAGATCTTCAATGTACCATTTCATGAGTCTTGACAAATGCATACCATGCCACCTAATCCTGTAAAACTGATCATTACTTTCACTCTAGAAAGGTCCCCCTTACCCCTTTCTTCCCAGCCCCAATCTCTACCCTCTTCTCCTTAGAGGCATTCAGTTTGATTTCCCCATCTTACTGAGTTTTGAAGTGTATCTGGGAACTGGTGAGCGAGGAAGCACAGTTCTGAGAGTTCTTATTCACTAGATATGTTGAGTTGTGGATTTATCCTAAGGGGCTCTGCCCAGTCTCCAACTGGAGGCCAAATTCTCACAAATGAGCTTTTGATTAAGGTCTAACTGAAATCCATTTCCCTTCAAGTTACTTCTGTTTCCATGGACATAACCCTGGCACTATATCCAGGAGATGTCAGTGCTTAAGGGCCAAGGAGGAAAATATATAGCTAAGTAAGGAAATCAAGACTCAAAGTTTAAAATCTAGCTCTGTTTTGAAACTCATCATTTTTTAAAGGTTTCTTTATTTTTAATTGAAGGATAATTGCTCTACCATATTGTCTTGGTTTCTGCCATACACCAACATGATTCAGTCATAGGTATACATGCGTCCCCTCCCTCCTGAACCTTCCTCCTGAAACTCATCATTTTTATGTCCATGTTTTATAACAAGAGGCTGCAGACAGGAGATCTAAATTTTAAGCTAGTCCCCTGGACTAGCTATGACCTTGGATAAATTACTTCCCATCCCTGAACTTCTTCCAGCTATAAAGTGAATATTGCTGTATTGATTGCCACTCTAATGGGTAGCATAAATCTCGCAGCCACAGAACTGGGGACAATGGCTTGTTTATGTGCATAGTCCAGCCTCCCTCAGCTTCAAGGAAAGAAAAAGTGATCCTGGTGTATGATGTCTAATGAAATGAAAGTAAGTTCCTTCAATCCCAGTAAAGAAGCATTGAAGAGCAGGTTCGATGACAAAATTACCCTTAAATGCAAGGGCCCCTTCAGGAGGGATGGCAGAATTCTCACAATTTTATTCATTATCAGATAAATCTGCTTATTTTATATTTCCTGCCAGACTATCGTTCAGATGTCATTAGCCATACATATGCAAAAAAAGCCATGCTGTCTTCCTAACTCTGCTGAAGTCGCTTCTGTATTGTTCTGTTCATTAGAATGTTCAGGAAGGATCCATTTTTATTTGGTTCACACAATAAAATAGCTGCAAATGGTAAAGATTCCCAAACAGTACTTTGTTCCCAGGGAATCACACGTCAGAACATTGAGGGGGCTGGCTTCTGTAGTGGGAGCTCAGCTGGACCATTTGTTCTGACAGAAACCAGCTCTGCCTGGGAGGGAGCCATTCTGCTTGGCAGCCCGGGGAAACCAGAGCCTCCTTTTTCTCCCTGTTGGAATCTGTGTCCCCTGCGTAGCCTTTGCTTCCAGCCCCTCTCTTTCCTACTCCTCTCCAGCCCACGAGGATTCAAGTAGAACCTCAATGTGAATATCTGCCCTCCACCCCCCAAAAAAGCAATCACAAAGTCCATAAGCAGGAAGGTATAGAAAACGTTATCTCTTTCTGAGTGAACTCCAGGTTAGGAGACAGTCACAAGAGTGCATCTTTTCTGCACTTAGTGACTCCCAGTACTGTGCAGGGATTCCTGGCACGTGTCCAGCCTGAGGTGGGGACTCAGACCCTCAGTGTGAGGCTGGAAGTGGAGAGCGGGAATGCTGGAGAGAGATTTAGGGGTTCCCGCTTCCAATGCCTGAGCTTCAGGATCCTTGGCTGGAACTGGGAAAGGAGGACCCACGTGCATCTAGAAGTCATCTGAGACTTCAACGCATATAATTCCTACTTGAGGGTCTTGTGAAAAGGCAGATTCCGATACACCAGGCCCTGTATCTCTCACAAGCTCGCAGGGGATGCTGAGGCTGCTGGTGTCACTTGGTATAACGTGGAAAGAAACTTGGGCTCCGAGAAGTCAGGAAAAGGCCCAGCGTCACACAGCTAGTGAGCATCAGAGCAGAAAGCTGAACTCAAGAGTATCTGGTTCCCTAGGAAATGAGGGGTGTGAATTAAAGTGGGACTTCTCAGAGCATGCTCATCACCTGGGAACCTGCCAAAAACGCAAATTCTTGGGCCCCAACTCAAATCTACTCAATCAAATCTCCTTGGATGGGAGCGGAGAGGGAGAAGGTCAGGCAGTGGGGGCGGGCTGCAATCTACAGTCTAATAGGTCACCCCACCCCACCTTGGGTGATTCTGTTGCACTTTCCCCTTTGAGAACCACTGAATTAGATCACTGCGCCTCAGACTCTACCACGCATATGAATCCCTGGTTCAGTTTAGTCTCTCAGTCGTGTCCAACTCTTTGCAACCCCATGGGCTGCAGCATGCCAGGCTTCCCTGTCCATCACCAACTCCCAGAGCTTACTCAAACTCATGTCCATTGAGTCGGTGATGCCATCCAAGCATCTCATCCTCTGTAGTCCCCTTCTCCTCCCATCTTCAGTCTTTCCCAGCATCAAGGTCTTTTCCATTGAGTCAGTTCTTTGCATCAGGTGGCCAAAGTATTGGAGTTTCAGCTTCATCATCAGTCCTTGCAATGAATATTCAGGACCAATTTCCTTTAGGATGGACAGGTTTGATCTCCTTGGAATCCCTGGAGATCCTGTTAAAATGCAGCTTGTGATTCTGCGAGTCGAATGGCATGAAATCATGCATTTGCTGCAAGTTCCCAGGTTCTGCTGGTACTGCAGGGCCCAGGACCACACTTTGAGCAGCAAGGAAGTGGATGGTCTTTCCCTCCAGTGGGGAGAATGTTGTCTGTGGGCTTTACACTTCACAGGCAGACAGAGGAGGAGGGCATGGCAACCTACTCCAGTATTCTTGCCTGGAGAATCCCCATGGACAGACAAGCCTGATGGGCTACAGTCCACTGGGTCACCAAGACACGACTGAGTGACTAAGCACAGCACAACATAACAGATAGGGTATGGAAAAAGAAGCAGAGTACATTCCTGAACTAAACTGCAGAACTGGCTCCAGCCAGAAAGCTTGGGATTCAATCTAAAAATTCAAACACCAAGAACAGACTTATGGACACAGCAGGGGCGGGGTGGGGAGGGGAGGAAGGAGAGGCTCAAATGGAGAAAGTAACATGGAAACATATACTCTGTGTGTGTTATTGCTCAGTCATGTCTGACTCTTTGTGACCCCATGGACTATAGCCCACTAGGTTCCTCTGTCCCTGAAATTCTGGACAAGAATACTGGAGTGGGTTGCCATCCCCTTCTCCAGGGGATCTTCCTGAACCAGGGACGAAGCCCATGTCTCCAGCATTGCAGGCAGATTCTTTACCCTCTGAGCCACCAGAGAAGCCCAAAATGGAGATATTTCTCCTGTAGAGACCCTGGGACTCACAGCCTTACTCCATATTTTCTCTGCGTGGGTGGGGGATGGGGGACCTGCCAGTCCATCTTCTCTATGAAATAGCGCATCCAACCAGCCACTTGACTCTTGTGGAAGAATACCTGGTCCCAGAGAACATGCAGTTCCTTTGTGTTCCAAGTTCAGGTTCAGTAGAGAGGAGCAGCTGAGTGATAAACATGCTCTACTGATAAACACGCTTGGGTTGCTGTGACCTGCTTTGACTTGTTCTCCTCACCATCCCATGAACTTGACTTCAGCAGGATCAGTGTGACACTTTCCCCCAAGAAAGGCCTTTCTCCATCACAGGGATGAGGGGGGGCCTTGTTCCATCCTTCTCAGCCTCTAATCCTTCCCCAGCTAATACCAGACTTTCCTTCTGAATTCCCCGTGTTTCTCAACGCTGTTTCCTTTGTAATGCCAAGCCTTCAACTTCACAAAACCAGATCCATCAAATAATAAAAACCTGCTTTTACTACGCCCTCCCTCTTGGGGACATTCATCACTTCTCGCCTTGAATTTTTTCTTTGCTCTATGGCTGGCTGCCCACTGGCTTGATGATTCTGGGAGGCCACAGGAAAGGGGGGAAATCGTTTCATAGTCATGTAGATTTCCTATGTAGACATGTGGCTAATCAGGTATGCTGAGCTGCCAGGAAGGATGTCAGCAGGTAAAACTTTCAGCAGCTGGGCAGGGACTGCCCTGTTCTGAGACCTGGGCCATGCTGATGGTTCCAAGTTCTTTAGAATCCACTGAGACCCATCACTTCATGGGAAATAGATGGGGAAACAGTGGAAACAGTGTCAGACTTTATTTTGGGGGGCTCCAAAATCACTGCAGATGGTGACTGCAGCCGTGAAATTAAAAGATGCTTACTCCTTGGAAGAAAAGTTATGACCAACCTAGACAGCATATTCAAAAGCAGAGACATTACTTTGTTGACTAAGGTCCATCTAGTCAAGGCTATGGTTTTTCCTGTGGTCATGTATAGATGTGAGAGTTGGACTATGAAGAAGGCTGAGCGCCAAAGAATTGATGCTTTTGAACTGTGGTGTTGGAGAAGACTCTTGAGAGTCCCTTGGACTGCAAGGAGATCCAACCAGTCCATTCTAAAGGAGATCGGTCCTGGATGTTCTTTGGAAGGAATGATGCTAAAGCTGAAACTCCAGTACTTTGGCCACCTCATGCGAAGAGCTGACTCATTGGAAAAGACTCTGATGCTGGGAGGGATTGGGGGCAGGAGGAGAAGGGGACAACAGAGGATGAGATGGCTGGATGGCATCACTGACTCGATGGATGTGAGTCTGGGTTAACTCTGCGAGATGGTGATGGACAGGGAGGCTTGGTGTGCTGCGATTCATGGGGTCGCAAAGAGTCGGACACGACTGAGTGACTGAACTGAACTGAACTGTGAGGCCAGGATGCCTGCTCGGTCACTCAGTTGTGTCCGACTCTTTGCAACCCTATGGACTATAGCCCGCCAGGCTTCTCTGTCCATGGGATTTTCCAGGCAAGAATACTGGGCCAGGTTGCCATTTCCTATGCCAGGGGATCTTTCTGACCCAGGGACTGAACCCATTTATCCTGCATTGGCAGGTGGATTCTTAACCACACTAAAGCTCCTGGGAAGCCCAAGGCTAGAGTGTATTTCTCTTTATTTTTGCATCCATACCTAGCACAGTATCTGGTATGGGAAGGAGTCACACATTTGTATTGATCACGTTTTTTAAAGGATTTTTTTTTGACGTGGACCATTTTTAGAACGTTCATTGAATTTGTTACAATATTGCTTTTCTTTTATGTTTTAGATTTTTGGCTGTGAGGCATGTGGGATCTTAGTCCCCTGACCAGAGATCAAACTCACACTCCTTGCATTGGAAAGTGAAGTCTTAACCACTGGACTGCCAGGGAAATTCCCAAATACATTTTTTAAAGTTTAAAAAATATTCTCTAAGTTTTTACTATTATTGGATGCAATCTTCATTTCCTTATTTTCCCTTAGCCATCAAAACATGTCGATGTTTCTTTTCTAAGATGCTATCAAATGGAAAGCATTCGAAGTTTGTATGTTATTTCAAGCAATATTTCTACAACCATACCATTAACCTGGATTAATTTTTATCACTTGCTCTGCATCTAAAACAGCCCTGTCAGGTGGAACTTCAGGCTGTGATGCAAATGTTCTAATAGACACAGTGCAGCGTGAACCTCAGTCCCCTGTGATCTGGCATCACGGCTGGGTGCCCTGGTACCAAGAGCACAGTCCCTGGTTTAATAGACTGAGTAGGAAAGTGGAACCTGTTTAATCTGGAGCTTAATTGATGTGACTCCTCAAGAGGAAAGTCAGACGCTAGTTGTCTTGGCATAGGACAATTTTCTCTGACTGCACTGCAGATCCATCCCGGAAATTCACTACGTTGGCAGTTTGCTCTATGGTGGACCAATTGGCAATTGCTACGGTCTCATTCAGCAATCCGTAGTCATAGTTTGGGATATTTCTTCAACAAGACCACTGAGTAGCTGAGGTTTGCTTATGGTATTTGAACTGAAGCAAAATAAATCAGATGACATTCACTACTCCATACTGTCTTATTTACTAGCTCAAGGACATTTTAATTCATTTAAGATTTATTTTCATTTCTATGTCCATAGTTCATAAATTTGATCCTAGAACAGTTTAGCTATTAAAAGAAAATCTTTCATTCCTCTCAAGCTGTATTCTTTTTATTTTATTATTTTTACTGAGATATAGTTGATTTACAATGTATTAGTTTCAGGTATATAGCACAGTGATTCAGTTTTATGTATATATATATTCATTTCAGATTCTTTTCTATTATAGGTTATTATATGATATTGGATATAGTTCCTTGTGGTATACAGCAGGTCTTTGTTATTGATCTTTCTTATATATAGTAGTGTGTGTGTGTATCTGTTGATTGCAAACTCCTAATTCATCCCTCCCCCTTCTCAAGCTGTATTCTAACAAGATTGTTCCATTCATTGGAATGGTCTTTGTGTAAAAAAAGAATAATAATAAAGCAAGGATGTTGCAACCAGAAAATTCTCTCCAACATTGAAAAAGCATATTTAAAACTCCAAATCTCTGAGTTCTCTACAGATTCTTAATAATACATTCCAGTCATGGCAATGAATATTATCAAATATTAATAATGGAAAATAACTATTAGCTTTGCAACTAAGAAATGTTTGTAAAAATTCACACCAGGTCAGCAAGGTACTCACCAACAGAGTGTTTTCTGTGTCCTACTTCCATTTGTTATATTTCCAGTTATATAACCTTTCCCTGGAGAAAAAGGAGTAATGTCATGAAGTAAATGTGTCAGGTATATGGATGTGGGTTTTTCTCCTGATATGAACACTTCATGTAAAATTGTTTCCAGGAGGCATCCTTGGGAGTTCATGAATTAGGTTACTGAAAGTTTTATTTTAAATCAATTTCGGTGCTCCTTATTTAACTATTAGCTACAGGCTAACTCCCATGATCTGAACTGCTAGCAACTCTGATAAAGAAAACAATGTATCTTATCAAAGTGCAAAGCACTAAGAGAGGGGAGAGGCAACCAGTCTTGGATCTAGAAGCCCCCAATATTACCATATGAATTAAACAGACAGCAGCATGTGAATTTCAACATTTACCTATTCCTTGTGGAACACGAGGGAAAATGTCACCCCTCATTTGAAACCTCCCCACATTCTTGCAGTTTGCAATCTGAAGACTGATTCTGCTTATATCAGAGAGTGACTGATGCATGTGAGCTCCACGGAGGACAATTGCGTGCAATTCCTCTCCCTTCTTCTTTGAGGCTGACTGCTGGCAATGTATTGACTCCATTTGATGGTGAATTGATATTTCAGTCACAGAAGCTGGTTCTCAATCTCAAAGTAGGAGAATATGTCTTTATGATTTTTTTCAGCTCAAATCAATGTTTCATGTTGACTGCTACATGAAACCATGACAAAAATGAACTTGGAAAAAATATGAAAAATGTATGCTTCTAGTACATTTCACTGCCAGATTTTAGTGTGATATACGGTGATGGTCATCATAACAACAGAAAAATCAAGGAGCCCCAATTATGCAGTGAGGGACAGCTGCTCTGGTCAGAAATAACTGGCTTGTTCCTAGTTGTCGGTTCAAAGCAATAAGCGTTTACCATCTCACAGTTTCTGTGGGTTAGGAAATAGAAAGCAGCTTAGCTGGTGATTCTGGCTCAGATTCTCTTGTGAGGTAGTAGTTAGGACATTAGCAGGGCTGCACTCATCTGAAAGCTTGAATGGGGCTAGTGGATGTGTTTCCAAAATGGCACACTCACATGGCTGCTGGCAGGAGTCCTCTGTGCCTTGCCATGTGGGTCTCTCCATAGGGCTTGGCTTCTGGCTTCTGGCTTCCTTGAGAATGAGTGATTAAACAAAGAGCAAGGAGGAGACTGCAATGCTTTTTTATGACCTAGTCTTGGAAGTCACACACCATCACTTTAGTCATTATATTTGCTAGAAGTGAATCACCAGGTACAGCCTACACTCAAGGGGAGAAGAATTTGCCTCCAGCTTTTAAAGGAAGCAATACCAAAGAATTTATGGATGTATTTTCAAGCAAGAATATAAGTAGACTTTAGATTTCAGAAAATAGTTATGTTCTAGAAATCCAAGATGATAGAAAACTACAATTCAATTTAATTTACCAAAAGGAGCTAAAAACATGCCCATATTCAACCTGCCTACACTGTGATGAGTAATGTCAGGAAAGTTTGCATCATTCCAAGACTTTGAGTCCTGGTAATATTACAATATGTTTGAATAATATTGAGATGCCTATTCAAATGATATTGTATCTCTAAAATATAATTAAAGAACTGCAGCATTTTTCTAAAAAGGTAAGGTTCACAATCAGTACCATTATTCATAGGGACTCAAGAAAAAGATAAATACTTAAAACAGAAAAATAATGTAAGGATAATTGGCTAATACCTATAAATATCTCCCTTGCACTTATCAGGTCTTCAAATTGTGTTATTTTACCTTCTGTTGCCATCTTCTTGCATTCTTAAGCTTACAGACCCTGCTGTGTATCTTTCCAATCATGAAAAGTGCCCCCATTTAACTTTTGAAATAATCCAAAGCCAGATGTAACAGGAAAGAAACTGGATATTTGAAATGATCAAGCTAATTATATTGTTCTCTAAGAAGAAGATGAAAAAGAAGTACAGAGATGAAAAATTACCCCAAAAACATAAGACAAAAAACTAATGATGGAATCAGCTACTCCTATTCTGGGCCCAAACTCTAGATCTCTTTATGTTTTTAGCAATGTTTTTTAAACTTACTGTTATTAGAGAAAAATACATGTTATTATAGACAACCGGGAAGTATAGAAAAATAGAAGAAAACAGTCACCTCCCAGAATCAGCTGCCTTAATGATTTCCTTTACATCTTTGATTTATATAGATTTTTTATACTATTGGGTTCACATCTACATATTTTTACATATGTTGCTTTTTTTCACCGACTAGGAAAGCCAAAACATTTTCCCAGATTATTGCAGCTCTTCATAGCTGTTTTTGATGGCTGCATAATGGTCCAAAGTATGGCTATTCATAGGCTTAACTTCTCTCTCTTATTTGTTAACCCTTCCCTCTCGTCCTCTGCCCTGTGACCTAGTATTGCAATAGTGGAGGCAAAGTCTGCATCCCTGCCCCTTGACTTTGAGCTTAGCCAGGGAAAGAAATGGCAACCCACTCCAGTACTCTTGCCTGGAGAATTCCATGGATAGAGGAGCCTGGCGGGATACAGTCCATAGGGTCGCAAACAGTCAGACAGGACTTAGTGACTAAACAACAACAATCAGTGGAAAGATTGCAAACTTGATTGGAGCTTTACAGCTTTAAGGGCACATAACTGATTGGGTTTGACCTCTTAAGCTCCTATGATTCACCGTGAGAAAAATGTGCCTCGAGTAGCTCCTGGTCCAAGAAGAATGAAGAAACATATGGAGCAGACCAAAAAAACAACCTGCAGCCTGGAGCCAAGCCCTCCTAACCCCAGGGGAATCCAACCAAGCTAGAACTGACCCATACATCTGTGCATGACAAAACAGATGTTTACTGTTACAGATTCTTGAGAATTGGACGGAGAGGGCGGCAATCAGTCACAACACACATGCTTAATTTGGAGTCCACGGATATCAACAGTAAGCGGTGGATTGTACTTTCCTTAAGCAGTGTCCATGAATAATAGTTTTTACCACCAAGCTTTTCATTAGAATTGTGCAATTATTAGAATTCAGTAGCTAGTCTTCATAAACTAGTATGTATAAGAGACATGAATCAAATTGGAAAACTTAATTTTGCATGGTTCAAAATGGTAATAAGGCAAATCATTTATATCTCTCACTATATATATATATATACATATACACATACACATACAAGAAAGGATATTTTAATTCAGTTATACAAAAATGCAGAATCAGAAGCAGGTGACTTGGAAGAAAATAAACTTGCCTTAGGCAGACCTTTTGCCTAGAGCATACCTAGCTTCTTACTCCTAGATTTAGGATTTTTCATGATGACTGGTTGAAAAAGGGTTAATCAAGGGGCTGGAGCCAGGCCTGGCTGATGTTATAGTGCAGAGTAAAAGACTCAAGGCAAAGAGAGGTTGAAGAGGGAAAGGAAAGAGGCTCCTAGCAAGCCCCTAAGATCAGTCATTACCACTAGGATTTTATCCTTTGACTACTGAAGAAGTTGAGTTTAATCAGGTTTAGTTAACCTAACATCCAAGGCATTTTTCATGTTTCCATCACGTTCTGAGTCTTTTAGAGTATTTCAAAATGGAACTAATGTGAAACCCCATTGTTTGTGCAGCCATAACTAAAAACACTCTGACTCCATAGAATTGAAATTATTTTTAGAAAGCTGAAAATTCCCCTGGTGCAAGAGATAATGATGATCATATTTGGAAAAGGAAGTGTTTGGTTGGGTTATGTGTGAAAGAAAGACACACAGATACACGCATGCGTGCACGTGTGCAAACACACACACACACACACACGGACCAGAAAGAATTCATCAGGAACTGGGAGACACAGGTTTACTTTTTCCCAGTATGAATCTACACAAAGAATAGATGGATTAACTAATGTCAGTAGACTCTTTATTAAGATTTTTTGGGCCACTGATCAAAGATACAGAAATGATTAATAAATTTAGATTCATTTTCTAAAGCTTTCTAGATGAGATTTTAAAAGAAAAGCTAATCTTATTCAAACTGGCAAGCAATGTTATTCAGAAGAATAAAGCCTTTTCAAATAATTTTCTGGTGGCTTCTTTTATACTTGAACTCTTATTTTCACAACAAGCAGAAACTTTTATTATTGTGGTACAAGTAATTTTATTTCCTTTATGGTCTCCTGTATTCCTGGCAAAATATTAACTTTATCAAAGTCATCAGATAAAAATTCTTTGTCAGCTTACAAGTCAAACTCTTGCTTCATTTGGGAAAAATAACTCTTTGCCAAAAAATTGTTTCTGTTTATAATCAGCTCAGTCACTCAGTCATGTCCAATTCTTTGTGATCTGTTTATTATAGGTAGCTTTAAGCTATGGTTGTAGCATAGTTGTTTCCATTGGAAATATTGGAACAATGAGTGAAACAGGTAAGGCATAGATGAGTGTGAACTAAAAAATATGTGGATGCAAAAACATAGGTGGATTGTCATGAGCTAGAGAAAGTGCTAGTACCGTGCATTGTCTGGTTACCTATTCTTGCCTCCTGAGGTAAGGATGTTTAAGGGTCCACGGCACATATGGCCCCTTTCAAGGCAATATGTTCACATGGTCATATGTTTTTATAAAATTTGCAAAAGTAATATATCTTCCCCGTGAGAATGTCTTTCCACTATGACTTTCCTTTCTTATATGGGGTGGCCTTAGAGATGGCCATGGCATTTTTGAAATCTGATGAAGGTCGAGTTGAATTAGAGAGAGTTTGGTTTTAGTGGGATATATCTGTACTTCATATTTAAGTTATTACAAGCCATCCTGATATAGAAATGGCTTTTAAGGATACTTCTACCATCTCCTGGGAGGACTCCCTGAAAATCATGACATTGAGGGCCAGAGGCAAAAAATATTAATGCATGCTGTCACATATAGGAATACTAGAAGTAAGGAGTAGTGGAGGAGAAAGAAGGCTTGAAGTACAGAAAGCCAGAGGGTAGTCTGTGGAATCCTAACCCTAACCTTCCTTATAAGTAGAGGATTTAGTTCTCAATAACTCTAAGCAAAATGGAAGTTCTTTCCCATCAGGAATAGATTGCCAGTCCAGTAGACACAATTGTAAACTCATTATAAAGTGAAAATATATAAGATATATTTTGTATGATATATTTTCAAATATGTGAAACATTTTAACATGCTATATATATATTTCATTATATATAAATATTTCACATATGTCATTTTACTGTATAATTAAGGAAATATAGATAAATAAAGTGATATATATGAACTCAGTAGAAATACACATATGATATATATTTGAAATCAACAGAAATTATACTGATTGGGAGAAATAAATTATAATTGAAAGATTCTTTTAGATCGTAACAAAATCAATAATACATGAAAAGGAAGAAATACATTTTGAATAGAAGTGATGAGCAGACTCTTGGATCAAAAGTTTGCTAATCCAGTTAAGAAAAGAAGTGAATCATATAAGCATATTTGAAGAAAATTAAATTTCATGCCAATTTGACAAGAAATATTAACAATGATTAACACAAAAATCTGAACGTAGCAGTAAATAAGGACATCAGTGACAAACAAGTGTCATCAGTTCAAAGAATGTTTCAGATTAGTCACTGTATAAAGAGCTTGAAATGCCCTGAAATCTGAGAGCTTACACATGAAAGAAATGTGATAGGTTTTCTAAACTTGACAACAGATACTAAAAATTTACACGACAGTTTTGGCAGTAAATGTCATTTCAACTTGAAAATGAAATAGGAAGCTGGAAATCAATTTCTAACCTGTCAATATTTTTTTTAAATGTAATCAATCATGCTAGACAGAGGAAAGGCTTTCAATCCCTGCTTCAGAAAAGAATTACAAACTCATACTCATTTGAAAAGCTGATCAAAGAAATTACAGCTAAAATACATAAGAAAAAAATCACAGAGCTGTGTCAGGGAGTTAGTTATGTTAATTTTCTACATTATGAGATGCTTTCTCTATTTGCTAACTTGTTAATGTTTGTAATCTTTTTTCTCATTGTAAACACATATTTGAATTTTTGTGCCTAATTTTAAACTCCTCCTTTTTTCTGGAAGACTCAAAATCATCTAAGTTTCAGGCCCACGAAATCTGAATTCAATCCTACCTGCCTAACAGGCATAAGTACATACCTGTGTGTGTGCATGAACACACACACACACACACACACACACACACACTAGCATCATTACTGCTATGCCAGAACACTCTTGGAGCCAGATTTTGTTACCCACTGCAGACATTAGACCTCTGGATATCACGTGACCCCAAGGGAGTTCTGGTTCACTGAACAGGACTAGAGAAAAGCAAGAAGCTACTGTCACTAGAGAGACCACTGTGAACAAAGCTGGATTTGGCCCAAAGCATCTCCAGGGAAGACTTGTTTATATTCATGGGCACTTCAGGAGTTCTGAGCTCTTTCTGCAGTGTCTGGGGGAGTTAAGTTGGCTCGGATTGCAAGGGTACCCTGGAGGATGTAGGCTCCCCAGTGGATCATCTAACAAACCCCCCTCCTGGCATCTTCTGGGCCTTGGAGGACAGCCCGAGTGCCGCAGCTCCTCTGAGGAACTGCAGGCTCCCAGCTCTGAAACTGTCTCACACTGGAGAATGAGTAGCTGCTCAGTCCCCAGGGAACAGCAGTGGTGAGGAACCTTCCATGGGTTCTCAGGGGATCCGTTTAGTGGTTGCTTTGCAGCAAGCTGGCCCAAATCCCAGGTGATTCAAGGGCTGGCCTCTAAGGGTGTCTTGTACATGAACTGCAACTCCAGGGAGTAAGAGAGCTCTGCCAACACTCGCTATTTGGTGATGATTCATGCCATGCACAGGGGCTGGGAGTTACCCTAGGAAGGGGAGATGGTGAATAAGGCAGTAAGCGCCCAGGTAGGGGCACGGGGACTGAGCGAAGCTGAAGGCACGTGGGTGGTTGTCATCCATGCTGTGAAGGGACACGTGATTCAGACCTGAACACTCTCTCCCCCTCTACACAGGCTGGCCCACTTTTAATTCCAAGTCAACCTTGACACCAGTCTCACTTCCGTTATTGGTTTCCCTAGGAAATCCAATCAGACATGGAGAAGGCACAGTTTTGCTGAAAACTGGGGATAACAAGTAGCCATCCAACCTACAACACACTGAATTCTTTGAAAACATGCTGTAGGTCCATGTTTTCCTTCAAATGTCTTCTGCCAACCCCATCTTTTCTTGCCTCCAGTCCCAAGCAACCTCTGTTCCCTTGCTCTGCCTTCTCCCTTCTCTAATATGAAATCTGATTGCTGGCTTAACACTCAGGTCTGAGGACTTCTTTGCCTCCAGTGGACTTAATCAAGTCATTTCAATGTCCCAGTTAAGATGGGCTTGCTTGACAGAGGAATTCTGCTAAAACAATAAGTGTTTCTCCATATGGCCATAAGATAAAATAAGAAAAAGTACTGTGGCTCGACTACAGATGTAATAATTGATGGTGTCCTGTCTGGCCAACATGTATAATTAGGACTCTCTGAACAGGATTTTACCCTGGACAAGGGGTATCTCCTCACAGCTGCCCCTCCTGACCTTGAATGTGGAGTAGCTCCTCTTGGCCCTCCTGGGCCCACGCAGCCACCACTCCTTGGACATGGGGTTGCTCCTCTCAGCTGCCACCCCTGACCTTGAACATGGGGTTACTTCTCCCAGCCGCCAACCCTGACCTCGGACGTGGGGTAGCTCCTCCCAGCCGATGCCCCTGGCCTCGGACGTTGGGTAGCTCCTCTCAGCCACGCTTCTGTATGGTCACAGCAGCCGGTGTGCTTCTGCGCTTTGCTGGAGCAGCCGTGAACAGATACCCCACGTCCAAGGTAAGAGAAACCCAAGTAAGATAGTAGGTGTTGCAATAGGGCATCAGAGGGCAGACACACTAAAACCATACTCACAGAAAACTAGTCAATCTAATCACACTAGGACCACAGTCTCATCTAACTCATGAAAGTAAGCCATGCTGTGTGGGGCCACCCAAGATGGGCGGGTCATGGTGGAGAGGTCTGACAGAATGACGTCCACTGGAGAAGGGAATGGCAAACCACTTCAGTATTCTTGCCTTGAGAACCCCATGAACAGTATGAAAAGGCAAAATGATAGGATACTGAAAGAGGAACTCCCCAGATCGGTAGGTGCCCAATATGCTACTGGAGATCAGTGGAGAAATAACTCCAGAAAGAATGAAGGGATGGAGCCAAAGCAAAAGCAATACCCAGCTGTGGATGTGACTGGTGATGGAAGCAAGGTCCGATGCTGTAAAGAGCAATATTGCATAGGAACCTGGAATGTTAGGTCCATGAATCAAGGCAAATTGGAAGTAGTCAAACAAGACATGGCAAGAGTGAACCTCGACATTCTAGGAATCAATGAACTAAAATGGACTGGAATGGGTGAATTTAACTCAGATGCCCATTACATCTACTACTGTGGGCAGGAATCCCTTAGAAGAAATGGAGTAGCCATCATGGTCAACAAAAGAGTCCGAAATGCAGTACTTGGATGCAATCTCAAAAATGACAGAATGATCTCTGTTCGTTTCCAAGGCAAACCATTCAATATCACAGTAATCCTAGTCTATGCCCAACCAGTAACGCTGAAGAAGCTGAAGTTGAACGGTTCTATGAAGACCTACAAGACCTTTTAGAACTAACACCCAAAAAAGATGTCCTTTTCATTATAGTGGACTGGAATGCAAAAGTAGGAAGTCAAGAAACACCTGGAGTAACAGGCAAATTTGGCCTTGGAATGCAGAATGAAGCAGGGCAAAGACTAATAGAGTTTTGCCAAGAAAATGCACTGGTCATAGCAAACACCCTCTTCCAACAACACAAGAGAAGACTTTACATATGGACATCACCAGATGGGCAACACTGAAATCAGATTGATTATATTCTTTGCAGCCAAAGATGGAGAAGCTCTATACAGTCAACAAAAACAAGACTGGGAGCTGACTGTGGCTAGGATCATGAACTCCTTATTGCCAAATTCAGACTTAAATTGAAGAAAGTAGGGAAAACTGCTAGACCGTTCAGGTATGACCTAAATCAAATCCCTTATGATTATACCGTGGAAGTGAGAAATAGATTTAAGGACCTAGATGTGATAGATAGAGTGCCTGATGAACTATGGAATGAGGTTCGTGACATTGTACAGGAGACAGGGATCAAGACCATCCCCGTGGAAAAGAGATGCAAACAAGCAAAATGGCTGTCTGGGGAGGACTTACAAATAGCTGTGAAAAGAAGAGAGGTGAAAAGCAAAGGAGAAAAGGAAAGATATAAGCATCTGAATGCAGAGTTCCAAAGAATAGCAAGGAGAGATAAGAAAGCCTTCCTCAGTGATCAATGCAAAGAAATAGAGGAAAACAACAGAATGGGAAAGACTAGAGATCTCTTCAAGAAAATTAGAGATACCAAGGGAACATTTCATGCAAAGATGGGCTCGATAAAGGACAGAAATGGAATGGACCTAACAGAAGCAGAAGATATTAAGAAGAGGTGGCAAGAATACACAGTAGAACTGTACAAAAATGATCTTCAGTACCCAGATAATCATGATGGTGTGATCACTCATCTAGAGCCAGACATCCTGGAATGTGAAGTCAAGTGGGCCTTAGAAAGCATCACTATGAACAAAGCTAGTGGAGGTGATGGCATTCCAGTTGAGCTATTTCAAATCCTGAAAGATGATGCTGTGAAAGTGCTGCCCTCAATATGCCAGCAAATTTGGAAAACTCAGCAGTGGCCACAGGACTGGAAAAGGTCAGTTTTCATTCCAATCCCAAAGAAAGGCAATGCCAAAGAATGCTCAAACTACCACACAATTGCATTCATCTCACACGCTAGTAAAGTAATGCTCAAAATTCTCCAAGCCAGGCTTCAGCAATACGTGAACCGTGAACTTCCAGATGTTCAAGCTGGCTTTAGAAAAGGCAGAGGAACCAGAGATCAAATTGCCAACATCCACTGGATCATCGAAAAAGCAAGAGAGTTCCAGAAAAACATCTATTTCTGCTTTATTGACTATGCCAAAGCCTTTGGCTGTGTGGATCACAAGAAACTGTGGAAAATCCTTCAAGAGATGGGAGTACCAGACCACCTGACCTGCCTCTTGAGAAACCTATATGCAGGTCAGGAAGCAACAGTTAGAACTGGACATGGAACAACAGACTGGCCCCAAATAGGAAAAGGAGGACGTCAAGGCTGTATATTGTCACCCTGCTTATTTAACTTCTATGCAGAGTACATCATGAGAAACGCTGGGCTGGAAGAAGTACAAACTGGAATCAAGATTGCCGGGAGAAATATCAATAACCTCAGATATGCAGATGACACCACCCTTATGGCAGAAAGTGAAAAGGAACTAAAAAGCCTCTTGATGAAAGTGAAAGAGGAGAGTGAAAAAGTTGGCTTAAAGCTCAACATTCAGAAAACGAAGATCATGGCATCTGGTCCCATCACTTCATGGGAAATAGATGGGGAAACAGTGGAAACAGTGTCAGACTTTATTTTGGGGGGTTTCAAAATCACTGCAGATGGTGATTGGAGTCATGAAATTAAAAGATGCTTACTCCTTGGAAGTAAAGTTATGACCAACCTAGATAGCATATTCTAAAGCAGAGACATTACTTTGCCGACTAAGGTCCATCTAGTCAAGGCTATGGTTTTTCCAGTAGTCATGTATGGATGTGAGAGTTGGACTGTGAAGAAAGCTGAGCGTAGAAGAATTGATGCTTTTGAACTGTAGTATTGGAGAAGACTCTTGAGAGTCTCATGGACTGGAAGGAGATCCAACCAGTCCATTCTGAAGGAGATCAGTCCCGGGTGTTCTTGGAAGGACTGATGCTAAAGCTGAAACTCTAATACTTTGGCCACCTGATGCGAATTGTCAATTCATTAGAAAAGGCTCTGATGCTGGGAGGGATTGGGGGCAGGATGAAAAGGGGACAACAGAAGATGAGATGGCTGGATGGCATCACTGACTCGATGGCCATGAGTCTGAGTGAACTCCGGGAGTTGGTGATGGACAGGGAGGCCTGACGAGCTCCAATTCATGGGGTCACAAAGAGTGGGACACAACTGAGCAACTGAACTGAACTTAACAGGATTTTGACTTTCATAAATCAATTTCAAACTTCACTTTAGTATTTTCTCCATACAGGCCCATTAAAGGAAATTTGGCAAATGCATAAAAGTTGCAAGAAAAGAAAATGAATCAGCACCATTCCATCCCTTGTATGACTCATTGTTCACATTCCTGTGAATTTTCTCCCAAATTCTATATTCACTGAACTGAAGTTCTGGTTTCTTTCTTTTTCAAATGTAGTGTTAACCACATTGTGTATATATGTCTACATACTGCTTTGTAAATGTTGATCCTAAATGTTTCCCATGTTATCACTCAGACCTCACACATATCGTTTAAATGTCTACATGACAGACCCTCAAGTATACAGTTCCTCTTGACTGACTTTATTGATTTGTCTATAGCTGCTCTAAGAAATCACCACAGACTTAGCAGCTTACAATGGTGGTGGTTTAGTCGCTCAGTTGTGTCTGACTCTTACGACCCCATGGACTATAGTCTGCCAGTCTCCTCTGTCCATGGGATTCTCCAGACAAGAATACTAGAGTTGGTTGCTGTTTTTTTCTCCAGGGGATCTTCCCAACCCAGAGATTGAACCCAGGTCTCTTGCATTGGAGGCGGATTCTTTACCAACTGAGCTACAAGGAAAGTGGTAGCAGCTTACAATAACACAGGTTTATTATCTGACAATTCTGGAGGTCAGAAGTCTAGCCTAGGTTTCCACACGGCTAAATTCAGGTGTGGGCAGTGCTGTGTTCCCTTCTGAAGGCTCTAGGGGACAATGTTTCCTGGCTTTTTCTAGCTTCTAGAGGCCTCCTGTTCCACAGTTTGTGACCCTTCCTCCATTTTCAAAGTCAGCAATACTGCAGCTGTCACTTTCTTCCTCTTCTCCCTCTAAAGACCCCTGTGATTACTGCGAACCCACTCAGAATCTCCCTGATATGCAATCTTATTTCCATCTGCAACCTCAATCCCCCTTTGCCAAGTGGGCGACATACTCACAAGTTCCAGGAATCAGACATCTTTGGGCAGTGGTTATACTCCCTACCAAACTTATCCATTTTTCATTCTTGGACTTTCAGGTTGTTTCTCATTTTTCGCTTTATATTACATTACATACCATTGTAATCTGATTATCATTTGATCTACTTTTCCCTTGTTAGGTCAACTCATCTTTTCCAGCGACAAAAGGGAGAAACTGTAGACAGTAGGAGATGCTGGGAGTAGGTATATGCGACGCTGCTGGCACTGAAGTAGTCTGATACAGCAAAAATAATACTGGGATTCTCATTCAGAGCCCATCAGCATTTACTAGCTGAGCAATTTTAGGCAAGTCACATAAGGCATTTGAATAGTTTCCTTGTCTGCAAAATGGGGGAAATAGCACTTATCCAGGCATTGCCACAAGGTGAAATGAGATGATGTAAACTGTGGAGCCACTGTTTTTGGTGGTCATGGTGGTGATGAGCATGATTATGATAATACTCAAGGTAACAATTAAAAGTAAATCCAGTAACACTACATTATTATTTTTAACATTTGTAGTAATAAGACTCCTGACCCCTCAAAATGTTGATCTTGTCTTGATGGAGAGGGAATAAAAGAAAAAAATAATTTGAGTAAGAATTGAGTTGAGAAAGAACACTGTGTTGTGAAATTTTACTTATTAGTTCAAGCTTCCCTGGTGGTTCAGATGGTAAAGAATCTACCTGCAATGCAGGAGACCCAGGTTTGATCCCTGGGGTCGGGAAGATCCCCTGGAGAAAGGAATGGCAATCCACTCCAGTGTTCTTGCCTGAAGAATCCCATGGACAGAGAAGTCTGGTGGGCTACAGTCCACAGGGTTGGAAAAGAGTCAGACATGACTGAGCGACTGACACTTTTCATTTATGTATTGCTCCCCCCCCCCCCCCGCTTTTCCCCTGCAGCTGTCCTAACATCCATGCAGCTCTGCCATTGCACCAGGGCAGGCTTTTACTCTGCGGCCCTGGTATCTGCTACTTCATCTTCCAAGAATGCTCTCCCCCTGGCATCCACCTGGCTCCTCTCTCCTTCAGTTCTTTGCTCAAACACCTCTGCAAATATCATGGGTATGGACCAACCTCGATAAAACTGCACTAACACCACAACCCCTGCCATTCTCTACCCACTTCCCTTCTTTCATTTTTTCCCCCTAGATCACTAGTAGAATGTAAGTTTCAGGGGGGCAGGATTTATGTCTACTTCATCGCCTGTATTGTACCCAGTGCCTAGAATGTGTCTAGTATGTATTATGGACTCAATCATTTTGTTAAATGACTAAACGGCATTTGATCCATTGCAAATGTGAAAGAGAATTTATCAAAGGACTCCTTTTAGTAGGAATTTTCCCCATTAAAGCATACTCTTCACACTATGATTTGGATAACAACAGGTCTAGGGTTGGGGGGAGAGGGAAGGGAAACAAGCAAACACAAGCGAGCATACACACTTAGGGAGTCTATGCTGAAGAAGCAAATGTCTAAGAGGACTGTTTACTTGACTCTGATTTCAAAAAGTAGAGTATAAACAGAGAGCCATTTTGTGTAGTTTACAGTCATTGGGTTTGGAGCAAGAGTCAAGGAAGAAGGCATAAGATGAACCTGGGTGGATGCATCACTCAGGCATCACTCAGGCCTCAAAGGCTATCCTGTGGCCTCTTGTGTGGCGCTATTGTCATCATGAATCAACACCCTGGTTTAATGTTGAAAAGCAGAAGTGAAAAGAAGTGGTATTCAGTCTGAGGACTGAGAGGAAATCGACAGAGAGGGAGAGCAGAGTAAACGTCAGCCTGCTTTTCTCACACCCCCAGCAGGAGGAGCCTGCACTTGGGAGAAATCAGGACCCTGCCAAGCACATTCACTGTGTTCCTCTTGATGAACTTTCCGTGAACTGATCTTAATTGTCCTTTGCCCACAGCAGTTTGAGCAAGCTCCAGGAGATGGTAATGGACTGGGAAGCCTGGCGGGCTACAGTCCACGGGGTCGCAAAGAGTCGGACACAACTGAGCAACTAACCAAACCAAATGGACTCACTGCCATCCCGCCCCGCTCAGACGTGCTGTTATTTTACACTCGTGCATTTTTAACTCTTGTCTAGTTATTCCCCTGCTCACAAAAACACAGCAGCTGCTAGCCCCAGCTTCCTGGCTGTTCTCTCAGCCCCCACCCCACCCCTTCCTTCCTGTCCCTCTACTGCAGGCCTATGTTATTTGTCTTAAAGCAAGTTTCCAAAACATCAGGAGAGACAAAGATCTGAGGGCCATAACTCTTATACACTCCTTAAAGACCTTTTTTGTGGAGGGGTCTCGGATCCTGTATCCCAAACAATGAAACTGTGCCAAAAATTTATTTTGAAAGTAAAGCCAAAATGTATCCCTGTGAGACTAGCAGCAGATAAACAGCTTTCAGTTTAATCCTGACAAGAATGGGCAAATGGACACTGATACTTGGTTTAATATTTCACTAACGTAATCCCTTTCCCATGCAGTGATACTCTTCTGCGACTCATTTGTGTGTGTGTGTGTATTCTCCTGGAACATGAGACTTTTAGGTCTTCTAGAAAAATCCATGTGAATGTTCAAGGGAAAGAAATCATATGTCGCGCTGGTTTTGGTGAAAGCACATGTGCATTGGATGATTTTTACTTACAAAGGTGATCTCCTTCAACCAAATTGGTAAGACAACTGCCAGGAAACTGTGGAGGGAATGTATTCATTCAAATCTCAGTAATGACCAAGCTTCAGTACTGAGCTTAAGAGCAGACACGAAGGGTTAACTTGAGTTCAGTGGTAGCTCATGACATCCTGGGTTAATTACTGATGGGAAGAAGTTGCCCAGCTTCAGGAAAGTTCTGGAACTAAGTGTCAATCTGTGTGCTGGGCAGTTTAATTTGGAGGTGAGGATATGGGGCTAGGAATTAGGATCACAACTGTTTAGTTTAAAATTCTAGGGACTTCCCTGGTGGTCCAGTGGCTAAGACTGCACGCTCTCAATGCACAGGACCTGGGTTCGATCCATGGTTGGGGAACTAGATCCCACATGCCACAACTAAGAGTTCTCGTGATATAACTAATGACCTTGCATAAAGAAAAAAAGAAAAGAAAAAAGATCCTTTGTGCTGCAAATAAGACCTGGTGCAGCCAAATGAATAAATATCTTTTTAAAAAATAAAGATTCTAGCTGTGAGACTCCTTCAGCAGATTCAAGCCAAGGTTGCTTTTGGGACAATCCATGGGACAGCCAGCTAATTCAGTTTGGGGACAGAATTAAAAAGGCAACTCCAGATAGTCAGAAAATGGGTTTGATTCCCCTCTGAATGTTCAAATTAGCTTGAAGGGAAGATGACTGAAAGTGAATGATTTCAAGAAACACCAAGAATTCACCAGCAAAAGGGACTTTGGGAAACGAGGGCCAAAAATTACTGATGAATAACTGGAACTACTAGAAAGTTTATGTTGACAACCAAGGAAATAACATTTCTTAATTCAGGGCCTATATCTCTCCCCAGGTTCCTGGCATGTGGGCAAAGCTGTGATGGCTGAAAAGAGGTGGTTTCGGTAGGGAAGGATTCACAGGAAGTAAAATTGTCCACACAAATTCTGAAAAAAAGAGCTGAGTTAGTCATCTTTCTAGTCAATATAGGTTTCCCGGGTGGCTCAGATGGTAAAGAATCTGCCTGCAATACAGGAGACCTGGGTTCGATCCCTGGGTAGGGAAGATCCCCTGGAGAAGAGAATAGCAACCCACTCCAGTATTCTTGCCTGGGAAATCCCACGGTCAGAGGAGCCTGGCAGGCTACAGTCCATGGGGTCACAAAGAGGAGGACGTGACTGAGTGATTTCCACACCATACCACACACACCAGTCAATATAGGCCAGAGAGAGACCCAGGGATCCTGAAAACTATGAAGAAGAAGATATAATAAATAAGGACCATAAAGTAGATGAAGAATTACCCTTTTCCTCTCAAGTTAGCCTGACTCCTGTTGGCCTATCATTAAGAAGCAGCAAATCTTAGTTATTAGCATTTTCAGGAGGTGAACATTTTTTCCATTGAACTCTTTGATGTTATCCAAAAGTCCCTAGGAAAGAAAAATGATATACACTCATTGGCTTCATACAAAAGATTTCAGAAAGGGCAGTAAAAATATTTTCCTATCTCAAAACTTCCAATAACATTCTAGTTTTATCTCAGACCTACAGGACTATAACTTTTATGTACAGAAAAAGATACAGGAGTCTCCCAACGATTGGCAATTTTTAAAAGACTTTATTCACTTGGCTTCTTCCATTGTCAGAAAACTTAGTTTGAATTTACTCTGAGGCTCGGCATAGGATTGTGCTAAAATGGAAACAGGAGATAAAAGCTCTATGGATGTCCCCTGATCTGCCAAGGGACAAGCCCACCCATGGCAGGAATGTTGACAAAAAGAACAGAGAAATCTGCTCAGTACTCTGTAATAACCTAAATGGGAAAATAACTTGAAAAAGACTAGAAACATGTATATAGATAACTGAACCACTTTGCTGTACACCTGAAACTAACATGACATTGCTAATCAACGATGCTAACCAATAATAAATAATAATAATAAAACAATCCTTGTTGCTCCATAAGGTTGTGACCCAGTTTTCAGGCCTCAGACACCTTGCTGACACAAATATCATTTGTGGCATTAGCAAGGGTGCTGTTGACTGGGTTTCTTCCCTCTGACCCTTTTGGCCCCCAAACCAGGGGCTTCCTCCAACAGGTAAAACTCCTTCAGTTTCATGGCTGGCTTAAAGGCCCCCGTTACAGTGGAAGGTTTGGGTTCTGTTCACATCCCCTGTGGCTGGGCTGTCATTTGGGGAAGTTGGAAGTGGCAGAGTTGGGGGCCTCGTCTCAAAATGGACTTCAAATTGTGGCCCCAAACCTACATGGGACCTCAGTGCAAATAATTTTACAAACTAAAAAGAACTCTAGCGAATTCTGACCCCTGTCTTGCAGCGTCTGCCCTAGGTAAGCAAGAGCTTCTGTCTCGTCTCTTCCTGCAGGCATTTATCTGTCTGGCCTTTCATTTTGGGTTTGTTCTTTTACCTGTGACCTCACTGTCTTATGAATTCAAGGAAAGTTGAAACTTGCGGTTTGGCTTTTTGATGGTCTAAAGGTGGGAGCCATACTCTTCCTGGCCTAGTACCTCTCCAAGAAGCAAAAGGAGGTCCCTTCCTCAGAACCTACCAAAATATAACGAGGTGTCCAGGGGTCTCTGGACTGCCAAGTGATGGGGGGGCACAAGCTGTGGTTTCGCCTCTGTATTCCCAGGTCTCACCTGGGACCAGGCACATAGTAGGTGCTCACTGAAGAAGCCTGCTCCTCTCTGCTGCATTTTCATTTAAAATGATCCTCTTCTCCCTTGCCTTCCAGGGACAAGTGGTATCAGCACCCACCAGAAGCTTGTTAGATATGCAAATTTTCTGGCCCTACTCCATCAGTTGAACCTGAAGCTCTGGGAGTGGGATCTAGCAGTCTGTCTTAAGCCCAACCCCCTCTCCCCCAAGTGATCTACTTGAGAAACATAGCCTTAGAGAAACAGGAGCGAAGCAGTTGTCTCTTGCTGGCTCTTTCAGGACAATTGCTATGCTCTTGCGGAACAACAAAGCAGCTGAGCCAGTGAGGAGCCTGCCCCAAGGGACGCTTCCTTCTACTGTCGTGTTTTCTCACCCCAAGACGTACCGAAGGCTCTCCGTACTCAACTGCTGTGTACTTGCCCACTGGCTTTCCCAAACCTTGAGTCAGTAGCCTCAATTTTCCCTTCTCCCACTTTAAACAGAAAATTAGTGCTAAGTCAACAGCAAAAAAAAAAAAGGTGGCCTTAAAAAATCTAACCTAGTGGTTTTCAACTTTGGCTGCACACTGGAATCACCTGGGGAGCTCTCAAAAAAAAAAAAAAAAAAAAACTCAGACCAATTAAATCAGAGTGTCCAGGGGTACGGCTTTCGTTGCTGTTATTTTATTTTTTTTTCAAGTTCCCAGTGTAAGCCCATGTGGCAAAAATCTAGCAGAGAATCAAGGCTGTGGCCTTGGCACAGTGTTTTCTGTATAAAATAACCATAGCCCCAAATGTTGGTATTTTTGGAGTAAGACATTTCTCCTCTCTGAGCTTCCTTTACCCCAAACCACCTGTGCCCTCCCCACATGTGACGGTGAAGCCAACAAGAATGGGAGTGTTAGTGCTGGGCACACAGACAGGGAGCTGCCTGCTATTTGGGGTCCAGTCCTGGGGGTCCCAGGCAATACCCCTTAGTGGAAAGGGTCCTCCAACATTTTGACTTTGGGTTTCAAGAGCGAAGAAAATATATGTGCTCTGTAACTGCTTGTTCCCCTGTATTTGGTGTGTCACAGAGGTGAAGGTTCTGACAAGTAAGGCGTTTAACTGGACAATGCATTTTCACTTTGAATAAATGTCCAGCATTCTGCCTTGGCAGGCCAGCCAGCCTTAAGGCAGATGAACTAGGTCATTGTTTCTGCTATGGTTTCCCATGCAAATGCAGCTCTGCCAGCAAAGAGCAGACTTGCAAACCCTTGCAGAAAACCCTTGCATTAGTAAGCTCTTAGGCTCCTGCTCCCTGGCAGTGCTCAGCGGGTGCGCCCAAAGAGATGCACATGACCAGGGTCAAGACTGAGGCAGCGCGGGGAACTGAGACCTTCAGCAATCCACCCCTCCTTCTGTAACAGCCTCTGCACTGTGCCCTGCCCTGCTCCAGCATCACCACCAAAACTCCCCTCTCCTGCTTCCATGGTTGGCAGGACTGTGGCCTTATCTACCCAGGGCCCCTGTGGCCCTGTCATCTACTCCCACCGTCATCTGGTCCTCTGAGCTGGATCACCAGGGCCGCAGCCAGATCCATCAACTGGTCCCATCACACCTCTGCCGTCTTAGCTCCCATGGCCTCATGAAGCTCCATCATCTGTCCCAAAAGGCATTTTCCACCTCACCTCTTTTGGACTTTGGTCGGCTCCCTTGGACTTGGTCTCCTTCACTCAGAGCTTCCACTTGACGCTTCCTCCGATAACCACTGGCAGAAGTGTACTCGCATTGGTTCCAATAGAGCTATATACCTATATCTGTTCTAGCACTCTTCTCATTTACCATGATTGTTTTATAATCCCTTCTCCCTCAATAGACTATATGTTCTTGGTAATCTATTTCTCACTCTTAAAACATATAGATCCAGAGTTTCAAAATATCTGGCAACAGTAAGTGCTTAGTTTGACTCTACTGAATGGGAATAGAATGCGAGCCACAAATGTGCGTCAAATATGAAATTTGAAATGTCTAGCGGCCACATTAAGTGGTGAGGTTAATGTGTTTTTTTTAATTGTCATCATTTTATTTTTCTATTTTTTAAAAATTCAAGTATAGTTGATTTACAATGTTTCAGATGTACAGCAGTGATTCAGGCATACATATACCTATCTATTCTTTTTCAGGTTCTTTTCTATTATAGATTATTATAAGATACTGAATATAGTTCCCTATGCTAGGTCCTTGTTAGTGATCTATTTTATACAGTTGTGTTTGTCACTCAGTCATGTCCGACTCTTTGTGACCCTATGGACCACCATTGCCCACCAGGCTCCTCTGTCCATGGGATTTTCCAGGCAAGAATACTGGAGCGGCTAGCCATTCCTTTCTCCAGGGGAATCTTCCCAACCCAGGGACTGAACCTGGATCTCCTGCATTGCAGGCAGATTCTTTACCATCTGGGTCATTGCTGCTGCTGCTGCTGCTGCTAAGTCACTTCAGTTGTGTCCGACTCTGTGCGACCCCATAGATGGAAGCCCACCATGCTCCCGCGTCCCTGGGATTCTCCAGGCAAGAACACTGGAGTGGGTTGCCATTTCCTTCTCCAATGCATGAAAGTGAAAAGTGAGAGTGAAGTCACTCAGTCGTGTCCTACTCTTAACAACCCCATGGACTGCAGCCTACCAGGCTCCTCCGCCCATGGGATTTTCCAGGCAAGATTACTGGAGTGGGGTGCCATTGCCTTCTCTGGGGTCATTAGGGAAGCCTATTTTATATAGAGGTTATTGTTAATAATACATTTTATGTAACCCAATACCTGCAAAATATTATCCCTTCAACATTTAATCAATGTAAAAAGTGTTGAGGAATGTGATTTCTTTTATTTATTTTGTATGAGGTCTTTGGAATGTGGGAAGAATTTTACACTTACTGCACATCTTATGCCGACTGGCGGCCTTTCAGATGCTCAGTAAGGCTCGTGGCTACCACAGTGGACAGCATGGCTGAGAAGCTGAAGTACTGCCCTGGAAGTTGAAGGTCAGCCTTTCTTCTAGGCCTCTGGGCAGAGTGAGAGGAATCCAGGATTCTTCTGAAAAGCTCAAAGGACTGTGAGAAGGGAGGGCCCATCAGAAGATAAAACAGCCACCAACAGACAAGGAGCTTGGGGGCCCCCAGGGCACAGCAGCCTGGCCTGAGGGAGGGAACAGATGTGGGCCAGGCGAGGGGCACCTTAGAACCAGAAGGGGCACCTCAGGACCGGAAGGGGCAGAGCAATGGTTCTGCCAGTTCAAGACAAACACAACAAAGTGAGCTCTTTCAAAGAACAGACCCACTTGATGATGACTTGCTCCCACTCACTTTCACTACGTGTGTTATGGGGTCAGAACGGACAGGTATGGCAGGTACAGGAACACACCCTTTACGAGGGGCCATTAATCTCAGCCTCACAGCTGGGCTAAAGGAGAAGGCAGACAAGTTTCTCCCCTTCAGTAAAAGCACCATTTACAAATCCAATGAGAAGCAGCAAGTGAAGGTCTTTCTGAGGTAGAACAAGTAATTTTGAGTGTCAGAAGCAGCACGAGAGCCAGAGGAGGTAAGGCCGACCCTGGAGCTTTTAAGCAGAGCAAGCATGTTCAGTTCTTTGAAGATGTAATGTTCCAGAAAATGCAAGGGAATGGCCTGAGCTAAAACCTCCAAAAAGGAGCAGCAGTTTTTCAGAGAGATTTTCTCAATCTATTGCAAAATAACCAGCATTAAGGCCATTTAAGGAAAATACTGTACATTTAGTTTCTTTATATTCCTCTCTGGGTTTCTTTGCTGACAGATAGCACTGGTATGTGGGAGAAAAAGCCAGGGCAAGACTGTTTTCGAGCCTGTTACTGGCTCAGAAAGCAGTGAGTATCTGGGGGTGGGGGTGGAGAACATACTTCTGATCTAGGGACTGACCATAGGGGTGGGGAGACCCCTGCTCAGGAAACCTTTCTCAGGTGAAAGAGAGAAGGAGGTAATCATTTAGCCCTGCAGAGCTGTAATAGTAAAACCCTGACCAGCTCGATTCCTCAGCTCTGCTTTCCAGATTTATTTTGGTACAGATAAATTCTTAGACTAAGGCAAAACAAACTATGTACAAACTGACCACTTGGGTTGTTTTCATTATTTAAGAAAATTCATCCAAAAATTATAATGGTGTTTTTCTAGGCCCTGGATAATCCTTTTGCATTTCTGCTAATAACTGCAAAATAGCTTCGTGGAAGAGTTATCAAAATATGGAATGACTCTGGGTATTTTTAGCAAAGGAGACTTTTTAAAATGAGATTTTCACTTAATTTATGTTCTCACTCAGTCACCTTAATGTTTCAAACCAAAACAAAATGAAAAATCCTCCATGATGTTTGACATCTTAATGATTTAGATCAATACTATCAGTCTATACCTTCTCAGTAGTTTAGATAGATAGATAGATAGATAGATTCAACACTTCAGAGCTGGTTAAATAAGAAATAGCACATACAATAGTGGACCACAGCGCAAACAGTAGCCTGAATGCCGATACTATACTGACGAGACAAACATGTCTTACAGTATCTTCAAAAAAGCAAAGACCTTTTCAAATTAGAAAAAGCCACTTAAATATATGCTAGATGACTGAAAACACATAGTTAATGATAAGAAATTTTGTTAAATATGAAGCCAGAAAACAAGCAGACCAACTGATCTAGTAAAAATAACAACTTTTAAAATAAAAACATGAAAATATCTTTCCCCTTTTCTGAGTGGGGAAAACAAAAAGGCTCCTTTGTATAAAACACCCAATGTCAGAACTATACCCAGGGCCCCAGCTGTTCAAATATTTTACTGGCAACAAATTTCACAGGCAAGTATATTCCCCTTCATGGAGGCTAAGGTTTCTCCTGGGTTGGATATTAGAACTTGCTGGGTGTCTAGACTTTTCCAGACTGTTATGAAATATCTTCTAGTCTAACATATGTCTTTGAGGCTGACACTGAGCCTTGACTCAGTCTGCTTTATTCTTCATCAATTTGGAAAAGCCAGTTACCGGTCCTATTTTGCTCCCTGGGAAATGGTGGGGCCAGCCCCACAGACACCTTCTCCCTATATTCCAGGGCAGCTTTCATTGGGTACAAGTCACTATTGTAACCCCTAGGCCCCCCACCAGTGCTGTGCCAGACAGGTTGGAGGCCACAAATGTCATTTGCATTTTCAGATTCCTCTTCTAAGGAATGTTGTGGAAAAGCTTTTCCATGGCTATGGTTCCTGAAGTGAAGTTAATAGTATGTTGGAAAACACACACAGACAAAAATCCAACTCTGGATGGAGGAATCTATGAAAGGATTAGAAGAGCTGTTCTAATCTGATGAACCTAGATTCTTGCATTCACCACATCTACCATGACTGGCCTTGTATGCTGACTTTTCTGAACTCTTCTCAAAAGATAATTTCTAAACAGTTAAAAACATGGCTCATGTCAAAGATTTAAGCCAATAACATTCATGATGGAATCAATGAGACTATAAAGGTATTTCAAGGAGAATTGGAGGAACTATGTACTTAAAGGGATTAAAGAAGAAGAAAGTTCGAAGGAGATTACTAGTTTATAAATGAAACTGTTTAAAGTCCTTCAAGGCAATAAAACTCTTTTATAAAAATCTCTGGGGTTATCTTTATCTTTCCCACCCATCCAGGACGAATAGCATCTCAACCAGGCAACATATACATGTTAACACATAACTTCACAGAATCTGGGATCCTATTTAATAAAGAGTAAATAGCAAGTCACACAAAGGTAACTTCCCACACCGTGTACGTAGTCCTGGGGTGAGCTTGTTAAGCAGCTCAGACTTAATGACATTGAAGGGAGAGTCTGAGCCCTCCTGGCCTTATTTCCAAAATTTAGATCATTTTTCTTAACACTTTACTTATTATTACTTTCCTGCTCTATTTTGATTCATAGTCAAGATAATAGGAAAAATACTGGCAAATAGACTCATTTGAAAAGACCCTGGTGCTGGGAAAGATTGAGGGCAGGAGAAGAAGGGGACGACAGAGGATGAGATGGTTGGATGGCATCACCGACTCCATGGACATGGGTTTGGGTAAACTCCGGGAGTTGGCATTGGGCAGGAAGGCCTGGCGTGCTGCCGTTCACGGGGTCGCAAAGAGTCAGACATGACTGAGCATCTGAACTGAACTGAGACTTTACCATGTGCAACTCTTCAATACACAGCAGACATGTGAAGAATGTGGATGGATGCATTTTGGGGGTGAGGGTAGGTGGTGTTGGGGAGGGAGACGCAGGCAAAACTGAACAATCAAGGTAAGTGGCTTTATGAAAACTCTAACTGTAATTACAGGCTTAATGTGCCCTATCAGAAACTGATAGTCTGGTTTGAAAGCAGCCTGTTAACCATATTTTGACTTTAAATAGCATGCTTTGCTAATGGAGAATGCACGTGCACTTTTTTTTCATAGAAAAGAGCCTCTTAGTTTGTTGTTGTGTGTGCTCAGTCGCTCAGTCGTGTCCGACTCTTTGTGACCCCATAGACTGTAGCCCACCAGGCTCCTTTGTCCATGGAATTCTCTAGGCAAGAATACTGGAGCTGGTTGCCGTTTCCTACTCCAGAGGATCTTCCCAACCCAACCCAGTGACCAAACCCACGTCTCCAGCATCTCCTGCAATACAGGCGGATTCTTTACCACTGAGTCACCTAGGGAGCACCCACTCCTCCATCCTATGTTAATTATACAATGCTATAAATGTGAATTTTCAGTGGACCGGGGATCAATTGACAGGAAACAGAACAACAGATACCAAGGTGAAAAGCTGAGGCTTGGAGCCAGGCCTACGGGTTGGTGTGGGAAGTGGGGGAGTTGCTGGGAACAAAGGAGGGGGGGTGAGTCAGAGGCCCTGACCTCCCAGAAAAAGAAGTGATCTTGAACTGTTAGAACTGAAGCTGAAGAAGGTCTCTGGAGGTGGAGGAGCCCCTGCAGTGGAGACAGGAGGCTGAGGGGCAGCCAGTTCAGGAAGAGGGGAGTTGCCCTAGAGTTCCAGGGCTGGATACTGAGCTGGGTTTCAAAAACTAGCAGGGAAAGTGCCTAAAAAGCAGCAACATCATCGGGGGCCAGGGTGATGGGAGCGTTCCATCCTTGCCTAAAGCATTAGTCGCTCAGGCATGTCTGACTCTTTGTGACCCCATGGACTGTAGCCCGCCAGGCTCCCCTGTCTGTGGGGTTCTCCAGGCAAGAATACAGCAGTGGGTTGCCATTCCCTTCTCTAGGGGATCTTCCCAACCCAGGAATGGAGCCTGTCTCCTGGATTGCAGGTAGATTCTTTACGATCTCAGCCACCAGGGAAGCCCTAGCCGAAGAGTTCTATTTCACTGAAATGATTTTGAACCACTGGTGTGTGGTGATAATAAAGAGCAGACTGACTCTTGGTTTTATTATTATGTGGACATCAGTGAAGATCACCCAAAAAAGAACAGACAGAGGCTCTTTATTCAGAGCAAAGGAGTCAGCCACTGTCTCTTACAGAGATTCAAAGACAGGGACAGGATAGGGAGGCTTTCTTGTGAAAAATAAGATTCCACGTATGCCCTGATGGGAGTGTGCTGACATGGGGAAATTGGGGGACAATAATTAGAAGTGGGGCATATAATGTGATTGATTCAGGGAGCGTTCTTGGCTTACTCTGGTTGATCTTGGGTTGGACGTCAGGGCAAAAAACAAGGAAGCTGGCACTCAGGGACCAAGTCCTGATGATCTGGGTTGATGGCTATAGATGTTATGGTTTGGCTTGCTGAGCTGGATGCTGCAGAAACTGTGGATCAAAGTTCTTTTGTTATATATGGTCTGGCCACTGTCCATCTGTATATTCAGTCTCTCGATTGTTTCCAAATACTGTACTTGCATCCCTTTATTGCCTGCACCCTGGCAGATAATGGTGTTAGTAAGCCATGGCTATAAAGATATCTGGCTACAGTTGTACTAATGTTGAACTGAACAGGGAAAAGATATTAAAAAAAAAAGGAGAGAGAAATTAGATTTACCTGGTAGCCATGGGCAGGACATGCTAGCAAAGAAGAGACTCAGCTACGGAAAGATTCTTACTTGGGTTTTGGTGATGCACAAACTGAGTCAAGATATTCCTGGCTTGACCACAGTCTCTTGCACTTTTACTTGTAACTCCCAGTAGTTCTCAAACCTGTCTGCACATGATGATTAAAATCACGATCAATCAAATCAGAATCTTTGAACATGGGCTCCAGGTATCAGGAATTAAAAACAAAAAACAAAATAAAAGATAGATGATTACAGTGTGCAGGAAGTTTTGAGAATGAGTGCCCTAGTAGCCATTGCTACTCAAAGTTTGGACCCCCAACCACCAGTAACATCTGTGTCACAGGGGAGCTTATTAGAATTTCAGATCCCCAGGCTGCACCCTGTGTCTACTGAGTCAGAATCTGCATTGTAACTAAGCTCCAGGTAAATAGCGCGCAGATGAAGAGTTCAGGAACCACTGTTAAACCCTTGGTTCAGCATGGCATCTCTCTGAGGAGAAACACTAGGACTATACCCCATTTTGCAGCCCAAGGGAAACATGCCTTCTCCCCTCCCCCACCTCTTTATCTCACTGCAAACACTGCTAGAGGTGGAAACACAGGCCTTATTTTGGAGAAACTGGGAAATCTGTCACCAGTGCTAGAGTGTTTGAAATTAAAAAGCATAGTGTGCTAGGGGACAGTGCAGTTGCTTATCAAAATTCCCAAAAAACTAATTTCGTCTTTTCCCAGGAAACTCTTTTAGCTTGAAGAGTCAAAGAATATTCTATTACGTTTGTCCAAATAAGCCAGTGTCCACAAAAAGACCTCTGATTTTTTCATGTTTTAAAAGTATGTTTATGAGAGAAAGGATTGAGAATGAGATTCAGTAAGAATAAGGATATATTTGTATTTGTCTTCCTGTGTGTGGAAGAGCTAGCACCCAGATATTCTTATTTTGGATGCGAGGATATGAGATTACAGTTCATTGACAAAGCTCTTAAACTAAACCAGAGAAAGCATGGTTATTTCTCTAGAACTCTACAAAACAGACAGAGGCTAAGACTATAAACTCTGTGTTTAATAAAGGAGTTAAATTGTGAGGGTATGCAGCAAGGAAATAATACCAAACGCTAAGTCAAATCCTCAGGAAGAAATGAAGAGAACCAAAAATGATAAATAAGAAGGATTATGCAACAAACTACAGAGATTTCCCTGGTGGTCCAGTGGCTAAGACTCCACACTCTCAATGCAGGGGGGCCAGATTTGATCAGGGAACTAGATCCCACATGCTGCAACTAAGATTCTGTGTGCTGCAGCTAAGACCCAACACAGCCAAATAAATATTATAAATAACTAAGAATAATACTAAAGTATATAAATAAATAACAAGCTGATACCACGATTTCTTTAAAAAAAACTATAAATATATACTTGCTTTCATTTTATCTCTCAGCTTCTTTAAAAGATAAGATTATATAAACCAATAATTATAACAATGTGTTGTTTGGTTTCTAACATATATGGACATAATATGTACGGCAGTAATAGCACAAAGTAGGGGTAGGGAATGGAACTATAGGAGGAAAGAGGCTTTTATATCTTACTGGAATTAAGTTAGTATATCTGAAGTGGATTCTGATAAATTAAGAGGTATTTTGTAAGTTCTCGAGCCATTAATGACTTCATATAAGCCTTAAGAAGAAAACTAAAATAAAAAAAATTTAAATATCATTAAAGAAATGAAAATAATACATTAGAAAATATCCACTTACTATAATAAAATGTAGTAAAGAGGGAAAATAGGAACAAAAAACATCAGAGGCATATGGGAAACAAAACAAAATGGTAGATGTAAATTCAACCATATCAATACTAACTGTAAATATAAAAGGATTAGACAATTACAATCCAAAAGCAGTGTCTGTCAGATAAACAAAACAAGATCCAACTGTATGCTGTCCATAGGAGACACACTTTAGATTCAAAATTGAAAGTTATGCTAATGTTTAAGGATGGCAGTGGGTGTTGGCAGTGGGTGAGTACATTTAATTACTATATATTAGGCGCTGAAGTACAGTGACTTTTGGCCTTAGCTCTTTTGGGGCTTCCCTGGTAGCTCAGTGGTAACGAAACTGCTTGTAATGCAGGAGCCACAGGAGATGTGGGTTCAATCCCTGGGTCAGGAAGATCCCCTGGAGGAGGACATGGCAACCCACTCCAATATTCTTGCCTGGAGAATCTCATGGACAGAAGAGCCTGGTGGGCTACAGTCCATGGGGTTGCAAAGAGTCGGACAGGACTGAAATGACTTAGCATGCCGCATGCATAGCTCTTTCGTTATGAAAGACCCTAGCCCTGGAAGACTCAAATACCCTCCTCTCCTAATCCAAAGATGAGAGAAAAAAGGCAAGGCTAGAAACTATCAAATTATAATTTTCAATAAGGTAAAAACATAGCTAACATCCCTATAATGAATAAGCAAGTTTTAAAGATTTATTTAACTCACAAATGAGGGAGCCAGCAGTATGGTATAGATATTCTAAAGAATACCAAAACTTAAGTATTTGAAAGAAAGAATGCTGAAATAAGATCTCCAAATTAGAGACAAAATGATAAATACCCGATGGTGCAGTAAAACCATAGTACTTTTCTACTAGCTAGAAATCATTTCTATCCTTACTTGACAAACATCTTTTTCAATTTATCAATTTTTGTACAGGTTAGCATTCAATTTTATAAAAGCTTGGGTATAATCAAGCAGAACATAAGTCAAAGCTGCCTACATTATCTGCCCTGTAGGTAGGCTTATAAAAACTGTTCTAGAATGGCATTGAAAGGGCACACTGTAAATCTTTCTGGGTTCCACATTTGGGGACTTTTTTTATTGTGGTTGTTAACAAACGTAAATTCAATTGTGGAATACCTTTTAATATAACAACAACCATCACCTGGCTAATATTTACTGCTGGCTCCTTTCCAGGTTCTCCATGGATCACATTACCATGTCATTTCCTGCTCACTGCAAAGCTAAGGGAGGGCTGGCTAGTGATTACTTCCAGTTTAGGATGAGAAACTTAGTAAAATAAGTAGTTTTTCCAGATAAAATAAGTAGTTTCTCCAAGGACATGTATCCAAGAAAAGGTGTGGACACAATTTGAGCTTGTGGGTTCTCGCTCTAAAAGGCTACACATCTCACAAAGAGGGTTTATTTATTAACTTTATTATTTCTTTTTGGCCGCACAGGCTCTTCGTTGCTGTGTGTGGGCCTTCTCTAGTTGTAGAGAGTGGGGCTGCTTTCTAGATGCAGTACACGGGCTTCTCACTGCAGGGGCTTCTCTTCTTGCGGAGCACAGGCTCTAGGGTGTGTGTGGCCTTCAGTAGTTGTGGCTCCCAGGCACTAGGGCACAGGTGCAGCAGCTGTGGCACGCACACTTAGTTGCCCATGGCATGTGGAAGATTCAAACCCTTGTCCCCTGAATTGGCAGGATTCTTATCCATTGTGCCACCGGGGAAGTCCCACAAAGAGGGTTTCTAAAATGTCTTTCTATCCACAATAGTGCCTTTAATAGTATATATGTTCAATATGTGTTTCCGGTGAATTCCCTGAAAATTCAACCCATACAAGAAACAATGAAGCAATAATTCTGGAAGGTCCTTCCTTTGGTACTTCTGTAAATTTCTCCCTCTCTGAAGGAAATTCTTCTCTTTACTCAGATTTCTCTTCTCCTCCCACAGTTAAAGGTACAGAAAGTCACATGGTGATTGCATCACTTCAAGATACCAAGCAAGTTAGGACCAAGTATGGACATAAATCTTCATTCTTTATCACAAAGTACTGGCAGTGGAAATGTACTGGCCTATGTCAGGGCTTAGTTTTAAAATTTCACCATAGATTTCACTGAGACATCTAAAAAGAACTTCACAGACAATAATCATTCCTTAGATGAACTGAGGAAGTGAGTGGGCATGACCTAACATTATTATTTTTCTGCAGATGGAAGAATAGATAGGCTATACAAACCCGAGGTCATGGAGCAGGTCCTTGGAAGAATGTAGAAAAGAGAGCCAACATTTTCAACTGAAACTTAAAAGTTTTATCTATCAGACAATCCCTCTCAAAGCTATTTTCTTCCATTCTGATGTCTCCTTTCTTAAAGAAAGAGGATGCCAAAAAGATGACTGATTAAAAATGGAGGAGAGAAAATACTGCAGAAATGTGGGGCAGTGACAATTTTCTTGTTTTAATCAACAGTGAATGCTTTTTCTATTTCCATGCTAGTGATCCCATTCAGCAAGATGTTATCACCAAACACCTGGTAGGTGTCATATACTCTTAACACTGCACTGTGGGAATCCAGAGCCCATATATGATCATGTGCTAGAGAAGACTTGAAGTTAGTAATCAAAATGGTTCTGTCTGGATGTCCCTTTCCATAAATGATTCACTTAGAGATCTTTTTCTGGGTAAGCAGCTTGAATGTGTGCAGGTGTTCCGCACGAACTGGCATGTTATTGTTGTCAAATTCAATCTTATCTTCAGTAGCACTCTTGTAATGAACCAATCTGATCATTCTGTTTCGTGGCACACAACAAAAGCACACCTGGCTTGTGCCCCAGTAGACAGCTCAGATAAATGACAAAGGCAGGGTGATGGCGAGCACAGCGCTGACCCCACTTGTCCTTTATCTAGACAATCAGAGCTGGTCTGCATTTGGAAAAAGCCTTGATGCACAGGCATGAGCCAGAGGAAGGGAGGCTAAAGGATGCAGAGGATAAAGAGGTGAGAGAGGCAACAGTATTGGCAGCTTCTCAATCAGAGCAGATGGCTTTGTGGGCCAGGCAATCTGTCACAACCACTCAGCTCTGCTGATGCCTGGTGGAAGCAGCCATAGGTCAGACACAAGCAAATGGGTGTGGCTGTGCCTTAATAAATCTTTATTTACAAAAAGAGGTGGCTGGCTGGATTTTGCTGCAGACTGAAATTGGCCCCCTGCCTGAATTAGAGAACAGGTAATCCCCGCCCCATTTCCTTACCCTATGCTGCGACTTCAGAACCACAAGATGATGATATGAACTGGGAGTGTCTTAACCTTTTCATCCCTGATAGCTCAGTTGATAAAGAATCCGCCTGCAATTCAGGAGACCCCGGTTCAATTCCTGGGTTGGGAAGATCCCCTGGAGAAGGGATAGGCTACCCACTCCAGTATTCTTGGGCTTCCCTTGTGGCTCGGCTGGTAAAGAATCCGCCTGCAATGCGGGAGACCCTGGTTCAATCTCTGGCTTGGGAAGATCCCCTGGAGAAGGGAAAGGCTATCCACTCCAGTATTCTGGCCTGGAGAATTCCACGGACCATATAGTCCATGGGGTTGCAAAGAGTTGGACACGACTGAGCAACTTTCACTTTAACATTCTCAACACATCTCAGAAAGTGGGCACCTTCAAGATCATTTTTTACTGTTAGACAGACGGGTACAATCAGAACCCGTCCATGTAGCCTTGCCCAGATTACAAAATTAAAAAAAAAAAGACATTGCCAGCCCCCTAGAAGCTCATCATCTTGTCTGGGAGGCACAGCCCTGCTGCTGTGTATGGCTGAAGCTGATTCAATTCTGATGCTGTGCGGTGCCCCCTCTGGGTGCCAATGTCACCCGCAGCTCAGTCAGATGGCCCCACAGTTCTCTGGGGTTGGGGAACATGGCTCTGCTGGGCGGGCTCTGCATTTGAGAATGAAGGCCTCCTTAAATTTTGTGTCCTAGATGTGTAACTTGCCTCACCTTTGTCCTAACCCTGGCTAGAAGCTCCAAGGGGCATGTGGTACCTTGGCCATTTTACTTGGCCCTGGCGCGTGTACACACAAGAATTGTAACAATCCCCAAAATGACAATTGTAGCTTATATGACATGCCATTGCCACTTTTTTTTCAGGGACTTCATATAGTTTATCTTAAAATCATTTACCAATTTGCTAATGATCAGGCACTTGGCTCCTGGAATTATTACTCCCTATAACAAGTTCTGCAAAACAGGCATGACTCCCATTTTACAGCTAAGGAAAGTGAGTGGCATCAAAGCTGCAAACCTAACTCAGGTTCATACCACTGGTCAGAGGGAGTGTCAAAGTTCCAAAGTAGACTGGCCCAAGTCACACACCTCAACTGGCTATTTTTCTCACCACACTGGATATATCTATAGGAAGATAGAAACTGACAGCTACAGGTATGGTGTAACTTGAGGCCATCCAAACAGAGGTTTACTCTATTAGATCAGCAGTGACCTGAAATGACCCACGTTATGCAAACACATTAGTGCCAGCTCTTAAGTGAAGCACAGACCTTGGAGTGTTTGCAGAAGATGGAGCTCATAAAAAGGCCTCGTGAATGACTAACTGCAGTTGAGAGAGATCTTATAGGTGGGGCAGGGTGGATCTCCACCCACAGAGAGCTGCCAAATCTTTCACTAGAAAATTCTGTTTTAAGGCCCAGTGAGGCAGTTTAATCTTTGTCCATTTTCTAGGAAAAGGATGGTTTTATATATTTTCTTTTTTTGTAGATGAAAAAGTGATTTTATTGCTAAACATGGCCATTGTGAAAACCTGTTCAGAGCCTCAGGAGTTGTTCCAAGTTTTTGCTTGCAAGGGGTTGGGGGGAGACATTCTTCAGTGGGACCGTTATCCTTTGCTTTTTGGAGTGGATCATATGAAAGTGGAGGTCAAAACTGCCAAATGCTGGCAATTTCAGATGGTTCAACCCAATATATAGTAAGAGGAGGTCTGGTAAACTTTTCCTGAAGGGCCACATAGTAAATACCTTAGGCCCTGCCAGCGGGAAATAAGGCCTCTGCCTGCTACTCACCTCTGCCCTTGTACCGTGAATCCAGCCACAGAAAATATGTAAATGAATGGACGTGGCTGTATCCTAATCAAGCTTTCCTTATAGAAATGAATGGTAGGCTAGATGTGGCATGCAGGCCACAGTTTACCAGCCCCTGATCTAGAGTTAGTTCTTTGAAATTTTGGTGGTGGTGTTGTTCATTGCTTTTGTTTTTGACAATATTTTACTGTTATAATAATGAAGATTTTGTAAAACATCACAGTTTGTGCAGATCTTCTCTGAAGGGCAGAGGCCAGCTGTTTTCACTCTGCATTGCTAGCTGGAAAAGCCATCCAGTCTCATAACAAGTTCCAAGCTTCAGTGTGGTATTTCAAAAATAGAACTTGTTGCTGAAACATCTCTGTCCTTAAGCATTTGGAGGGGATGCTAAAGCAATATCATGTGCCAAATACATCACGTGTCATTAGGTAATACACAAGAATCTCTGATTTCTGTATCTAAATATTTAATCGTGTGCGTGCAAATAAGAACATGGTGAATGGATGCCGAAAGAATAAATAGATGACGAATAATATGGTTTCACCTGAATGTATAGGAGCCAGTGGTCCCCAACCTTTCTGGCACCAGGGACCAGTTTCGAGGAAGACAATTTTTTCACAAATACAATGTGCGGGTGCGGGGGAGGGGGATGGTTTCAAGATTATTCCAGGGCATTACCTTTATGGTGCACTTTACTTCTATGATTATTACATCAGTTCCACCTCAGATCATCAGGCATGAGACCCCAGAGGTTGGGGATCCCTGTACTGGAGCGTGTTTATATTGACTCACAATGGCATTGTGATCACTGTCACAGGGTTGAATTCCAGGTCTCAGTTCAGTTCAGTTCAGTTGAGTCGCTCAGTCGTGTCTGACTCTTTGCAACCCCATGAATCACAGCATGCCAGGCCTCCCTGTCCATCACCAACTCCCAGAGTTCACTCAGACTCGCGTCTATCGAGTCAGTGATGCCATCCAGCCATCTTATCCTTGGTCGTCCCCTTCTCCTCCTGCCTCCAATCCCTCCCAGCATCAGAGTCTTTTCCAATGAGTCAACTCTTCGCATGAGGTGGCAAAAGTACTGGAGTTTCAGCTTTAGCATCATTCCTTCCAAAGAAATCCCAGGGTTGATCTTCAGAATGGACTGCTTGGATCTCCTTGCAGTCCAAGGGACTCTCAAGTCTTCTCCAACACCACAGTTCAAAAGCATCAATTCTTCAGCACTCAGCCTTCTTCACAGTCCAACTCTCACATCCATACATGACCACAGGAAAAACCATAGCCTTGACTAGACGAACCTTACTCAGCAATGTCTCTGCTTTTCAATATGCTATCTAGGTTGGTCATAACTTTTCTTCCAAGGAGTAAGCGTCTTTTAATTTCATGGCTGCAGTCACGATCTGCAGTGATTTTGGAGCCCAGAAAAATAAAGTCTGACACTGTTTCCACTGTTTCCCCATCTATTTCCCATGAAGTAATGGGACCAGATGCCATGATCTTCGTTTTCTGAATGTTGAGCTTTAAGCCAACTTTTTCACTCTCCTCTTTCACTTTCATCAAGAGGCTTTTTAGTTCCTCTTCACTTTCTGCCATAAGGGTGGTGTCATCTGCATATCTGAGGTTATTGATATTTCTCCCAGCAATCTTGATTCCAGCTTGTGTTTCTTCCAGTCCAGCATTTCTCATGATGTACCCTGCATATAAGTTAAATAAGCAGGGTGACAATATACAGCCTTGACATACTCCTTTTCCTATTTGAAACCAGTCTGTTGGTCCATGTCCAGTTCTAACTGTTGCTTCCTGACCTGCATATAGGTTTCTCAAGAGGCAGGTCAGGTGGTCTGGTATTCCCATCTCTTTCAGAATTTTCCACAGTTTGTTGTAATCCACATAGTCAAAGGCTTTGGCATAGTCAATAAAGCAGAAATAGACGTTTTTCTGGAACTCTCTTTCTTTTTTCATGATCCAGCGGATGTTGGCAATTTGATCTCTGGTTCCTCTGCCTTTTCTAAAGCCAGCTTGAACATCTGGAAGTTCATGGTTAACGTATTGCTGAAGCCTGGCTTGGAGAATTTTGAACATTACTTTACTAGCATGTGAGATGAGTGCAATTGTGTGGTAGTTTGAGCATTCTTTGGCATTGCCTTTCTTTGGAATTGGAATGAAAACTGACCTTTTCCAGTCCTGTGGCCAAATTTGTTGGCATATTGAGGGCAGCACTTTCACAGCATCATCTTTCAGGATTTGAAATAGCTCAACTGGAATGCCATCACCTCCACTAGCTTTGTTCATAGTGATGCTTTCTAAGGCCCACTTGACTTCACATTCCAAGATGTCTGGCTCTAGGTGAGTGATCACACCATCATGATTATCTTGGTCATGAAGATCTTTTTTGTACAATTGTTTTGTGTATTCTTGCCACCTCTTCTTAATATCTGTTAGGTCCATACCATTTCTGTCCTTTGTTGAGAACATCTTTGCATGAAATGTTCCCTTGATATCTCTAATTTTCTTGAAGAGATCTCTAGTCTTTCCCATTCTGTTGTTCTCCTCTATTTCTTTGCATTAATCGCTGAGGAAGGCTTTCTTATCTCTTCTTGCTATTCTTTGGAACTCTGCATTCAGATGCTTATATCTTTCCTTTTCTCCTTTGCTTTTCACCTCTCTTCTTTTCACAGCTATTTGTAAGGCCTCCCCAGACAGCCATTTTGCTGTTTTGCATTTCTTTTCCATGGGGATGGTCTTGATCCCTGTCTCCTGTACAATGTCATGAACCTCATTCCATAGTTCATCAGGCACTCTATCTATCAGATCTAGGTCCTTAAATCTATTTCTCACTTCCACTGTATAATCATAAGGGATTTGATTTAGGTCATACCTGACTGGTCTAGTGGTTTTCCCTACTTTCTTCAATTTAAGTCTGAATTTGGGGCAATAAGGAGTTCATGGTCTGAGCCACAGTCAGCTCCCAGTCTTGTTTTTGTTGACTGTATAGAGCTTCTCCATCTTTGGCTGCAAAGAATATAATCAATCTGATTTTGGTATTGACCATCTGGTGATGTCCATGTGTAGAGTCTTCTCTTGTGTTGTTGGAAGAGGGTGTTTGCTATGACCAGTGCATTTTCTTGGCAAAACTCTATTAGTCTTTGCCCTGCTTCATTCTGCATTCCAAGGCCAAATTTGCCTGTTACTCCAGGTGTTTCTTGACTTCCTACTTTTGCATTCCAGTCCCCTATAATGTAAAGGACATCTTTTGGGGGTGTTGGTTCTAAAAGGTCTTGTAGGTCTTCATAGAACCATTCAACTTCAGCTTCTTCAGCGTTACTGGTTGGGGCATAGACTTGGATTACTGTGATATTGAATGGTTTGCCTTGGAAACAAACAGAGATCATTCTGTCATTTTTGAGATTGCATCCAAATACTGCATTTCAGACTCTTTTGTTGACCATGATGGCTACTCCATTTCTTCTGAGGGATTCCTGCCCGCAGTAGTAGATATCATGGTCATCTGAGTTAAATTCACCCATTCCAGTCCATTTTAGTTCGCTGATTCCTAGAATATCGACGTTCACCCTTGCCATCTCTTGTTTGATCATTTCCAATTTGCCTTGATTCATGGACCTGACATTCCAAGACATTGAACCTTGGGCAACTTGTTTAGACCATCCTGCTGCTCCTCCTTCATCTATAAAACCAAATGGTTGAATCAGATCAGAGGGCTGTAAACTCTGATATCTCTGGGGCACGGCCCATAAGGAGATAGTAAGCATAGTATACAACATCAATGTTAAGTTGATTCTACTAGAATCTGCTTTCTTCTGCAGGTTTTAAACCAAAAGACTAAGTTTTTTTATAGCAGTTTTAGGTTCATGACAAAGTCAAGGGTAAGATATGAAAATTTCCCACATACTCCCTGCTCCTATATACGCACAGCCTCTCCCAACATCAGTATTCCCCCACCAGAGAGGTATATTGGTCAACAATTGGTAAACCTACATTGATGCATCATTACCACCTAAAGTCCACAGTTCATACGACAACGTTCCAGTTCACTCTTGGTGTTGTAGATTCTAGGGTTTGGACAAATGCATAATGACATGTATCCATCACTATATTATCTTACAGGGTATAAGAGTGTCACTGCCCTGAAAATCCTCTGTGTTCCACTTATTCATCCTTTCCACTCCCTTAACCCCTGGCAACTGCTGATCTTTTTACTCTCTCCATAGTTTTGCCTTACTGAGAATATTGTGCAGTTGGAATCATACAGCACACAGCCTTTTCACATTGGCTTGTTTCACTTAGCAACATGCATTTAAGGTTCCTCCATGTTCTTTTTTTTTTTTTCATGGTTTGGGAATTCATTTCTTTTTAGAGCTGAAAAATACTCCCTTGTCTGAATGTACCACACTTTGTTTATCCATTCACCTACTGAAGGACATCTTGGTTGATCCCAACTTTTGTCAATGATGAATAAAAGTGCAATAAACATCTGTGTGCGGGATTTTGTGTAGACGTAAGTTTTCAGCTCCTTTGGGAAAATTTCAAAGGGTGTGATTTTGGGGTGGTATGGTAAAGGCATGCTTAATTTCACAAGAAACTATAAACCTGTCTTCCAAAGTGGCTGTACTACTTTGCACTCTCACCAGCAACGAGTCCTGTTGTTCCATGTCCTCACTAGCACATGGTGTCGTCGATGTTCTAGATTTGGGCCATACTAATTTAATGGACGAGAGTCTGAGTGAACTCCGGGAGTTGGTGATGGACAGGGAGTCCTGGCGTGCTGCGATTCATGAGGTTGCAAAGAGTCGGACACGACTGAACAACTGAACTGAACTGAATAGGTGTCAAGTGGTCTCTCATTGTTGTTTCAATTTGCATTCCCCTGATGACATGAAGATGACATAAAACATCTTTTCACTTACGCCGCCTTTCAGAAAAAAGTAGAAGACAAACAAAACCACTTGTAAAGTTCATCTTGGCCCATGAGTTGATCCTCTGTATTAAAGTAGGGTGTATCCACTTCAGCACTACTGACATTTTGTGCTAGATAATTTTTGGCTTGGAGAGCTGTCCTGTGCTGTACATTTAGTAACATCCTTGGCTGCTACCAATTAGATGCCAGCTGTGCCCACATCCACTCTCCAAGTAGTGGCAACAGAAAATGTCGCCAGGTATCTACAAGCACCAGAAATACTGCAAATTGTCCCTATGGGGACAAAATTGTCCCTAAGTGAAAACCGCCAAGGTTGTGAGGTTACTGTGGAAACATGGGTTTGAGGCATGAGCTATTTCAGTGCTATTCAAAGTGTGGTCCGTGGACTCACAGCAAAAGCATTACTTGGTAGTGTGTTTGAAATGCAAGTTCATGGGCCCCCCTTCATAACTACTGACTCAGACTCTGTGGGGATGGGGCAGTGGAATCAGTGTTTTAGGAGGCCATCAGGGTGACTGAAGTTCACTGAAGTCTCAGTAGCACTGGGGTAGATCTTAGGGGAGCAAGTCAAGCTCTTGCCCTGCTGAACGAAGGTGAGATAAATGCAGGTGATTAGGATTTTGACTGACAGCAAAATGCTGGAGGAAGAAGAACAGAAGTGCATTTCATTTTTCATCAGTGAGAAAGAAAAGAAGAAAAAGGAAGACTAGATTTTAAGGCATTTGGTGAATGGTCTTTAAGGATTTAAATAATAGAGATTTCCTGAGAGGAACATTGTTCACTGCCAATCTGGACAGCCATACCTCGCTTTATTATGCTTTGCAGATATTGAGGTTTTTACAAATTGAATATTTGTGGCTAAAGGCTCAGATGATGGTTTGCATTTTTTAGCAATGAAGTTTTGGTTCTGGCGGGGGAGGGGTTTTTTTTCTTTAATCTTTTGGCTATATCGAGTGGCATGTGGGATCGTATTCCCTGATCAGGGATTGAACCCACACCCCCTGCATTGGAAGCCTGAAGTCTTAACCACTGCCCTACCAGGGAAGTCCCACAATAAAGTATTTTTAAATTAAGCTATGTACACTGATTTTTTAGACATAATGCCATTGTACACTTTACCACAGTATAGTGTAAACATAAGTTTTGTATGTACTGGGAAACCAAAAAAGTGCATGTGACTTGCTTTATTGCAATATTTGCTTTACTTTAGTGATCTGGAACTGAACCCACAATATCTCAGAGGTCTACCTGTGTATAGTATCCAGGCTGTCTTAAAACATTTGAACCACCATGTCTATAATGAATAGATGTCAATTACAGTGGCTGCCTGCTTCAATAGAATTTCCCCAATGATTGTGACTCTGCCCCCTCCTCTGCCTCTCACTCACTTTCTCTTCACCTCCTACCTACCTCTCTTCCCCCAACCAAGAGTGAACAGGTGACTCAAGCCTGACCGATCAGGTTTCTCCTTTCAAACAAGCTCTAGTAAGTTGGCTCCAGAGAAAGACTCCCACAAACAGAAAGAAGCAGAGGTAGAAACAGGGAAAGCTGATGATACTGGAGCTGGTTCCAGTTACTCCTACGTCCTTCCTGTGGTTTGCATGTGAGGGCAAGTAAATGCCTCCTCTTTTTGCCTTAGGTTATCTGACTCAGCTTTCTGTCACTTGCAACCACAAAGTCCTGACTGATACACAACTCAGCAACTGTAATCTGGCAAACAGGATTGCCTAGCACCTGCTGAGGAGTATGTCCTGGATTTAGGATTGCAAAATACATTGTAAAATAATCCTAATCCATTAACTTTTCTTTTGATTGACAGACTCCCATGAATATTTATCACAAGGACATAAAGCTAAAAGAGAGATTTTACATATTATTGTTTTGACTTGATTATGAAAAAGGTTTTCCCTCTGTTTCTGTCTCTACATTGCTTTAGAAAAAATAATTTCATAATGTTTAGATCTTTTTTATTTAAAGAACTAGACCTCATGAAATAACCTAGAGTGAGGGGTTCTGGGGTGTGTGTGTGTTAGTGTGTGTGTAATAACTGTTCACTGAAGGAAACTGGGGCAATCCAGGAAGGAAGAGGAAGAAAATTAAACTGATCTACAATCCTACTAATCAAAGATAAGCATGATTAACATTTTTTGTTTCTTCAATTTCTTTTCTTCCACATAGAAAGTTTAAAGTCCCACGTACTGCACCTCCAGAAATCATCAAACACACCCAGACGTACCTATTAGGCACGCTGAACTGTGCTCATCTCTTTACAAAATTAGCCTAATGGTATCTGTCCTGAAACTTCTTGATATTTACAGTCTAAACCAGGGGTCAGCAAGCATTTTTTTGTGAAAAACCAGGTAGTAAATATTTCAGGCATTGAGAATCATATCATCCTGTTGCAACTACACAACTCTGACCATTGTAGGGGAAAGCAGCCATGGATAGTATGTAGATAAATGGGTGTGGCTTTATTTCAATGAAACTTTATTTACAAAAACAAGCATGCAGGCTGAGTTGCCCATCCCTAATCTAAACAAAACCAACAAGTGAGCATTTTTATGCCAACCAATAAAAGCACTCTCCTACCTTAATCTACTATCATTTCACTTGGTAAGGACTGAAAAGGACAACAGTATTATCCTATAGAGACATCATGAGAGAGAAAGATGAACAAGTGCTACTGGGAATAAAGTCTACACTGTCAAATGTTCTCATATCAACAGGGACAAATATATGTCCTGGGAAATGCTTCCAGGACAATAAGCCAAAAAGGATGGTCTTAATGCTCAGATTCATAGTTAGCACTAAAACTTATCTCGAACATCTGGAAGCTGTGCTAGTTCTTATCTATGAGACAAACCCTTGCTTTTCTAACATGTATTTCTTTCTGTGAAAGCTAAGGAAATAGAACACTGCTGGGGCTGATGTGGCTGACACTCCCTGATGCCCCCTTGATCACACCAAGTGGTCCCCAGTTTCTCCTGGTTCTAAGGGACGTGAAGATGAACAGGAACCTTGCTCTGGATCAGTTCTGGAACTCTGCAGACATTGGAATTTCCCTCTGAAATGGGTCAGGAAAAGAAGGGTGGGCACTCGGGCCACTTCTTGGCCCCTCGCTAGAGGACTGCTGGTTTCCCAGAAGCACTGGGGGAAGGCCAGCTGCACTTCTTTCAAAGGGAAGAGCTGATTTCCACAGGAGCTGACTTGTTGGGGAGTCTTCCTTTTCCCTGACAGGGCTGACTCACGGGGTGTACTGTAGCCAAGACACCCTAAGAGCTAGCTCAGAAAGAGCAGGCTGTGATAATTACTCCCCAAGGGCAGCAGAAAATTGCCTGAGGATTTACTCTCAGGAGCCAGAGGGCACACTCTGGGAGTGAGAGCTGGAGGGAGGCTGAAAGCTGAGGCTTTTGGAAGGGACCCACGGGAGAGGGTCTAGAATAAGAGCCTGACATGGAGAAATGACAACCAAGCTTGGAACGTCCAAGTGGGAGGCGGTGGGAAACCAAGCCAGGACTGGAGCTTGGGAGATCCCAATTTGGGGTTTGAGAAGGAGCAGGAAAAATCCAAACTATCGCTGAGTGTGGCCCCTGAAGCCTAACCCAGCAGAGGTCAAGCAAATCGCCTAAAGTAGAGGCAGCAGCCTGGTTTGGAGAAACCTTAATTCATATAAGAATCAGTTAAAGAGATCAAAATGCAGATGACTGTACCTTCCTTTCAGGAATTCATACTCAGTGAATGTTAAAGAGGGGCTTTGGGATTTAGATTTTAATAAACATTCCAGCTGATTCTGATGCACTGGTCCTTGAGCCATGCTTTGAGGAAGACTGGACATAAAAAGATAAAATTTTATCTTCTCTTCTATCATATGTATAACCGTCTCAGTGGTAGCTAGGCCACAAACCTGGACCTTTTCACTTATATAGTCTTTTTAATCTTAAAAGCCCGTTTGCACCTACTGTTGTTGTTCATTGCTCATTCGTGCCCGACTCTTTGCAACCCCATGAACTGCATCACGCCAGGCTCCCCTGTCCTTCACTATGTCCTGAAGTTTGCTCAAACTCGTGTCCATTGCATCAGTGATGCCATCCAACCATCTCATCCTCTGTTGCTCCCATCTCCTCCTTCCCTCAATCTTTCCTCGAATCTGGGTCTTTTCCAATGAGTCGGCTCTTCACAACAGGTGGCCAAAGTATTGGAGCTTCAGTCCTTGTAATGAATATTCAGGGCTGATTTCCTTTAGGATTGACAGGTTTGATCTCCTTGCTGTCCAAGGGACTCTCAAGAGTCTTTGCACCTATGACTTGCTATAATTTTCCTCTAACAATGTTTTGAGGTGGGAATTTTTATAGACACTTTACAGGCAAGGACGCTGAGGCTCACAGCACTTCACGTATATTAATAAGTGTCCAAACACTGCTCAGAGCACAGTCTCAGTGCCGTGTAACATCAGATTCTTGAGTGAAAAATGAAAAAATAGGGAATCTAGAAATCATGCCCAAATCTCCTGGGTCTTTGGGGACTAGATGACTTGGCCCTCGAGACTCCTCTCTGTCTTACACAGAGAATGTGCATGATATGATGACAGCCCCGGGCAGAGATGAACTCTTTAAATGTGGGCTCAGTGAGGAGAGTGTAAATGGGTAAGAAGGCACTAGTAAAAAGACCAGTGCTTGCACAGCTGCTGGCCCAGCTCACAGTCTAGGGTCAGAAATATCAGAGTTGGCAAGATTTACACCAGCAAAGAAGATCCAGGAAGGACCTGTAGTCAGTCAGGGGGAGCGGATGAGATGTGGGTTTCTTGCCACTCCCCGTTACCTCGGCCTGGATCCTTCAGGTCCAAGTAGGAGGTTTTAGGGTCAGCAGAGGAAGCAAGATCCACATTGTCTGGGTAGACTTAGGGTAGAACCCACCATCTTTAATGGGTGTCTGGTCTGCCTTCAGAATTAAGGCAGGGAGTGATCTCAGTCTTGTAAAGAGTCCTTTCCTCCTGTTTACCATCTAGGGACAGGGCAGTGTAGACAGTGCTCAGTTGTGTCCAACTCTTTGTGGCCCCATGGGTCCATCAGGCTCCTCTGTCTATGGGATTTCCCAGGCACAAATACTGGAGTAGGTTGCCGTTTCCTTCTCCAGGGGATCTTCCTGACCCAGGGATCGAACCTGCATGTCTTGTGTCTCCTGCATTGATTGGCAGGCAGGTCCTTTACCGCTGTGCCATCTGAGCTTCCCAGGGACAGGGCAGAGGTCCTGGCAAATATGATTTTCACAGATGCACATCTTAGAGATACTTCACTGTAATGCCAGCAGTGCCAGCACCACTGGGGAGCTTGTTAGAAACGGTCTCCAGCCCCACCCCAGCTCAACTGGATCAGAATCTGCATTTACCAAGACCTCCCAGATTATCTATATGCACATTAAACATGAGACTCAAAAGCAGACACTCTAGTGTATTCAAAATAATACACGAGTAGAACCTGTTAGGATTAGAACCTTGTGGCTCAGTGGCAAAGAATCCATGTGACAATGCAGGAGACGCGGGTTCAGTCCCTGGGTCTGGAAGATCCCCTGGAGAAGGAAATGGCAACCCACTTCAGTATTCTTGCCTAGGAAATGCCATGGACAGAGGAGCCTTGTGGGCTACAGTCCATGGGGTTGCAAAAGAGTTGGACTTAGTGACTAAACAATAAAACCAACATCAGGAGCACGAGATCAATTTCCATCATTTTTTTTTTTTTACTGTTTTTCTGCTTATTTCAAACTATTTGCTTTACTAGAAAGTAAAGATGTACAAGAGGCTTAGAAAAAAAACTAAAATCTATTTAATTCTGAAAAATATTCTGTATTAATTTATTAATCATTAATTTATCCCTCCATTATCTTCCAAAACAATTTACAACAACTTAAAAAATATGAGTAGTTGTAGCAGATTTTATTTTCCAAAATCAGCCACAGAAATACTTCTCATCCTTTCCATAATTTTGTCATACTCCTACTTAAAGAAGGGTTTGATATGCACTCTACCATATATAAAATAAACAAGACTGACCTACTGTATAGAACAGTATAGTGCCCTATTCTATACAGTAGGTCCGTCTTGTTTATTTTATACATGGTAGTGTGCATATCAAACCCTTCTTTACCATCTCAGCCACCAGGGAGGCCAAGGATGTACATTAGGTACATTTGCAAATACTACTGATAAAAATCTTTGAAATGAAATGCCTGCCCTTCTGTTGCCATGTATAGGTGATGCACTGCAGTGACATTTAGTAAAAATTTTTAATAGAAAATTATGGATATAGATATATAAAAATATGAACTAATGAGCCAAAATCACCTTACTTTATGTGCTTTTAAAGATATCTAATATTTCCCTATGAGTTTCTTTAATCTTGGTATTCATTTCAGTTGAGTTGCTCAGTCATGTCTGACTCTTTGAGACTCCATGAATGGAACACGCCAGGCCTCCCTGTCCATCACCAACTCCCGGAGTTCACTCAGACTCACGTCCATCGAGTCAGTGATGCCATCCAGCCATCTCATCCTCTGTCATCCCTTTCTCCTCCTGCTCCCAATCCCTCCTAGCATCAGAGTCTTTTCCAATGAGTCAACTCTTCACATGAGGTGGCCAAAGTACTGGAGCTTCAGCTTTAGCATCATTCCTTCCAAAGAAATCCCAGGGCTGATCTCCTTCAGAATGGACTGGTTGACTCTCCTTGCAGTCCAAGGGACTCTCAAGAGTCTTCTCCAACACCATAGTTCAAAGCATCAATTCTTTGGTGCTCAGCTTTCTTCACAGTCCAACTCTCACATCCATACATGACCACAGGGAAAACCATAGCCTTGACTAGACGGACCTTAGTCGGCAAAGTAATATCTCTGCTTTTCAATATGCTATCTAGGTTGGTCATAACTTTCCTTTCAAGGAGTAAGCATCTTTTAATTTCATGGCTGCAGTCACCATCTGCAGTGATTTTGGAACCCAACAAAATAAAGTCTGAAACTGTTTCCACTGTTTCCCCATCTATTTGCCATGAAGTGATGGAACCAGATGCCATGATCTTCGTTTTCTGAATGTTGAGCTTTAAGCCAACTTTTTCACTCTCCACTTTTACTTTCATCAAGAGGCTCTTTAGTACCTCTTCGCTTTCTGCCATAAGGGTGGTGTCATCTGCATATCTGAGGTTATTGATATTTCTCCCAGCAATCTTGATTCCAGCTGGTGTTTCTTCCAGCCCAGCATTTCTCATGATGCGCTCTGCATAGAAGTTAAATAAGCAGGGTGACAATATACAGCCTTGACGTACTCCTTTTCCTATTTGGAACCAGTCTGTTGTTCCATGTCTGGTTCTAACTGTTGCTTCCTGACCTGCATACAGATTTCTCAAGAGGCAGGTCAGGTGGTCTGGTAATCCCATCTCTTTCATAATTTTCCACAGTTTCTTGTGATCCACACAGTCAAAGGCTTTGGCATAGTCAATAAAGCAGAAATAGGTGTTTTTCTGGAACTCTCTTGCTTTTTCCATGATCCAGCGGATGTTGGCAATTTGATCTCTGATTCCTCTGCCTTTTCTAAAGCCAGCTTGAACATCTGTTCACGTATTGCTGAAGCCTGGCTTAGAGAATTTTGAGCATTACTCTACTAGCATGTGAGATGAGTGCATTACTTTACTAGCATGTGAAATGAGTGCAATTGTGTGGTAGTTTGAGCATTCTTTGGCATTGCCTTTCTTTGGGATTGGAATGAAAACTGACCTTTTCCTGTCCTGTGGCCACTGCTGAGTTCTCCAAATTTGCTGGCATATTGAGGGCAGCACTTTCACAGCATCATCTTTCAGGTTGAAAGAGCTCAACTGGAATGCCATCACCTCCACTAGTTTTGTTCGTAGTGATGCTTTCTAAGGCCCACTTGACTTCATATTCCAGGATGTCTGGCTCTAGGTGAGTGATCACACCATCGTGATTATCTTGGTCATGAAGATCTTTTTTGTACAGTTGTTTGTGTATTCTTGCCACCTCTTCTTAATATCTTCTGCTTCTGTTAGGTCCATACCATTTCTGTCCTTTATCGAGAACATCTTTGCATGAAATGTTCCCTTGATATCTCTAATTTTCTTGAAGAGATCTCTAGTTTTTCCCATTCTGTTGTTCTCCTCTATTTCTTTGCATTGATCGCTGAGGAAGGCTTTCTTATCTCTTCTTGCTATTCTTTGGAACTCTGCATTCAGATGCTTATATCTTTCCTTTTCTCCTTTGCTTTTCACCTCTCTTCTTTTCACAGCTATTTGTAAGGCCTCCCCAGACAGCCATTTTGCTGTTTTGCATTTCTTTTCCATGGGGATGGTCTTGATCCCTGTCTCCTGTACAATGTCATGAACCTCAATCCATAGTTCATCAGGCACTCTATCTATCAGATCTAGGCCCTTAAATCTATTTCTCACTTCCACTGTATAATCATAAGGGATTTGATTTAGGTCATACCTGACTGGTCTAGTGGTTTTCCCTACTTTCTTCAATTTAAGTCTGAATTTGGCAATAAGGAGTTCATGATCTGAGCCACAGTCAGCTCCTGGTCTTTTTTTGTTGACTGTATAGAGCTTCTCCATCTTTGGCTGCAAAGAATATAATCAATCTGATTTTTGTGTTGACCATCTGGTAATGTCCATGTGTAGAATCTTCTCTTATGTTGTTGGAAGAGGGTGTTTGCTATGACCAGTGCATTTTCTTGGCAAAACTCTATTAGTCTTTGTCCTGCTTCATTACGTATTCCAAGGCCAAATCTTGGTATTAATGCTTCTCTTTTTTTTAAACCTTTTATTAGAATGTATACTGTTTTAGACGGAGAAGCCAATGGCAACGTACTCCAGTACTTTTGCCTGGAAAATCCCATGGATGGAGGAGCCTGGTAGGCTGCAATCCATGGGGACACAAAGAGTTGGACACGACTGAGCGACTTCACTTTCACTTTTCACTTTCATGCATTGGAGAAGGAAATGGCAACCCACTCCAGTGTTCTTGCCTGGAGAATCCCAGGGACGGAGGAGCCTGGTGGGCTGCCATCTATGGGGTCACACAGTCGGACATGACTGAAGCAACTTAGCAGCAGTATATATATAAATACACACATACATATATATGGACATAAGTTTGAGCAAACTCTGAGAGATAGTGAAGGACAGGAAATCCTGGTGCACTGCAGTCCATGGGATCGCAAAGAATGGGACATGACTTAACAACTGAACAACAATATATACATAACTGAATGACTCTGTTGTACGCTTGACACTAACACATTGTAAATTAACTATAAATCAATTTAGAAATAAAAATTAATTAAAAAGAAAGAATCAATTTCCTTTCTTTGGGAAAGACTGTGAGACAACCCTTAGGAGAGAATGTAGCAGAAGTGACCTCCAATAGTAGGTCATAAAGGGCAATAGAGCCTCTGTCCAGCTTATCCTTATCTTGGGAAGCTCACTCTTGGCACTCAGCCACCATGTTGGCCATATGGAAAAATAACATGGAGGCATTCTGCCCAGCATCCCAGCTGTTTTTTTCTTCCAGTCTAACAGCCAGCATCAACTTCCACACATCTGATTGAGCAAACCTTTGAATGATTTCAGCCCATTGCCTTTGAGGAGCCCCAGCTGATGCCAAGTGTAACAGAAACCAGCTCTTCTGTCAAGCCATCCCCAAAGTGTCTGTGAGCAAAATAAATGTGGATGCTGTCTTAAGCCACTAAGTATGGAGATGGTTTGATCCATGGCACTAGATAACTGAAACACTAGTATAATCTTATTCCATAGTTACAAGAATTAGGTAAAAGGAAAATCAGATTAGAAAAATAATAAGGCAAGGAATAAGAAGAGTGTGGATAGAACCAAAGCTTTATTAGGCTCTGATATATGAGGGTTTTGTTGCTATTATTTTTGCCTAAGCTTTCTGGTCAAAAGGAACATACTTTAAGGCAGTGCTTCTGAATCTCGACTGTGCTCACAAATCACCTGAGAATCTTGTTAAAATGCAAATTATGCATTTCTACACATGTTGCTGTACACCTGAAACTGACATAATACTGTAAATCAACTATACCTCAAGTTTTTAAAAATGCAGATTCTAATTCAATTCTAATCTGGGGTGGAGCCCAAGATCCCCAGACAAATATCTAGGTGTTGTCAAAACTTCTGTTGCCAGAACCACACTTTGAAAATTTAAGTAGGTCTGACATCTTTTGACAACTTTTCTGCAACACATAAAAATGAGCTTCATGAGCTGTTTCTTAGAAGGACCCTTCATTGTATAATTAACACATAAGGCAGAAGGAAATTTGCCAAGTGACCCATGTAGGGTACAAGCATGAAGATCAAGTACAAAGCTTGCTAGGCTTGGCTTGGTGCAAGGGTAGGTTTTAAAATACCTGAGGATTGGCTTCATTTCTTTTTTTTTCTTTTTTTTTTTAAATTTATTTTATTGAAGGATAGTTGATTGACAATATTGTGTTAATTTCTCCTGTACAGCAAAGTGACTCAGTTATACATATATATACATTGTTTTTCATATTCTTTTTCATTATGGTTTATCACAAGATATTGAAATCAATTCCCTGCTTCATTTCTTTTAAGCAGTCTTCCAACAATACTAATTCCTGTAAGTGTGCTCTTTGTTGGCTGCACCGTGTGGTATTCGGGATCTTAGTTCCCCGACCAGGGAGGGAACCCATTCCCCCTGCATTGGGAGCACAGAGTCTTAACCACTGGGCTGCCAGGGAAGTTCCTTGTAAATGTACCTTTGATAAGGTTAACAGCACAATGTTGTTCAGGGTTAATATCCCTGATGAGAACACGGAGCCAGACATTTTCTGTGGCCAATTAAAGGATGATTCATAGGCTTCAACCATCAAAAAGAGGGTATAGTTTGGGTCATCTTAGGAAATGGAAAATGCCAACTCAAGACAAGTGTTTGAATGAATGTCCACACATTCATCATGATGTCACACAGCCATCATGTGAGGAAGGCAAGTTAAGAACATGTCAGTGGAAAGGATCAATATCTCCCTCAGCTCTGGACTACTTTAGTGAAAGTAGCTCGGTTTTTGTGACCCCATGGACTATATAGTCCATGGAATTCTCCAGGCCAGAATACTGGAGTGGGTAGCCTTTCCCTTCTCCAGGGGGTCTTCCCAAGCCAGAGATCGAACCCAGGTCTCCCACATTGCAAGTGGATTCTTTACCAGCCGAGCCACAAGGGAAGCCCAAGAATACTGGAGTGGGTAGCCTATCCCTTCTCCAGGGGATCTTCCCAACCCAGGAATCAAACTGAGGTCTCCTGCACTGCAGGCAGATTCTTTACCAACTGAACTATCAGGGAAGCCCTGATGACTATTCTAAACTACTGATAAATCCTCAAATGTGGGCCAGTCTGTGCTCAGAGGAACCCCACAAAGTAAGTGCTATCTGCTCTGTTAGGGGATATTTTATACTGAGCTTGACCTTCAAGGTTATAAAAATAGAGGATTTGACTGACCAGTCAGTATAACTTAGCCCTTCACTTCTCTCCATTCATAGAGGCAAAGGATGAGAAATGATCAAAAGAAGCTACAAATGACTGAAACTTTTTCTTCACACATTTCAATAAAGGTGTTTAGGTTACAACTGTCAATTATAGACAGAAATTTCTAGAGCCTACCTGTTTCTCATGGAGAATACTGAACTGAGAAACCCAGGCTTCTACTCCATAGGGGGAAATCAGCAATGAATAAAAAATGATTGTTTAATGCATAAGCTTGGATCCATAATTTGCGGAGTAAAGAGAATTTAGGTTTGCAGAATCAGAATGGACTATGGTCTGGGCTCAAACAAATGACAAATACCTAGAATGGAGCCTGGATACAACACTCCTTGACAGAATTTATTTAAAAGTAATTGTGAATCCATACCTAGCTTATAGATAATTCAAAAATTGACAAGGATGGGGTAAAGTGGCTGAAGAAAGAGGAAACTGTCAGAAGGAAGCCGACCAAGATCAACTTTTTTGGTACAAACAGAATTAGCTTCTTAGCATTAAAAAGATTTCTGTCTATTTTAAACTCAGTGCTTCAGAAAGCCATGACAAATTTTTAGCATAATGAAATAATGGTTTTATTATCGAAATGAGAGAGTACCCATGTTTAGACAGCTAAAGAAGAATATAATTTATAAGTTTAAGGATCAAAGCCTTATCTAAAGGAATGAGCAGCTTCACCAAGCAATGAGATATATGTTTCTGGAAGAATTCAAGGCTGATGGAAATTTGGTGGAGAGAACATTCTCACAATGGGTAGGAACAGGAGCTACCTGACATGCAAGGGACAGCTGGAGTCTAAGTTTCTAGGATTCCCTGACATCTACAGTCTGCCTTTGACATCTGTTTATACCCCGTGGGGTGAATTTTTATACTGAAGTAAATATATTAGATGAAGTTCTCTGAAGTTAAGAAGCTTTGCGCAGTAAAGGCCCCAAAGATCATTTTGTCCATTTCTCTCATTTTACAGTTGAGGAGACCAGGTCCAGTTTTATTCATGACGGCCCAGTCATATATTGTAGGTAGTGGTGGCAAAACTGAGATTAAGAGCTTACATTTCAGTATTTCCAGTCCATGTGTGTGTGTGTGTGTGGTTTTAGGCAATATACATATCTAATTAACATTATAGTTTCCACATCATAGTCACTCCTCGCAAATCTAAACTTTTTCTGTAAGCTTTTGTTGAATGTGGTTCTACTGAAACTCTATGAAGACACAATTAACTTTAATTAGGAAAAATGTCAAAGATACACAAAAGTAGGGAATTAAACTTTCATGTACCCTACATCCAGATTCAGCAATTATCAAATTTTGCCACACTTGATTTATATGTCCCTTTTCATCTTTGCTGAAGTATTTTAAATAAATCCTAAATGCTATATCTTATTACCTCTAAATATTTCCATATTCATCTCTAAGAAAAATAGACGTTTTCTTATATAGAACCACATTCATGCTAAACCAAATAAATACCCAAGACCTAGTCTACAATCAAATTTTCCCCAATTGTCTTAGAATCTCAACTTCCCCCACTCACACATACACACACACACACACACAAACAACAAAGAAAAGAAGGTAATTATTAACTTTAGAAATAAGCATTACAGAAAGGAAATGAAATCATATCTATGAATAATATTTACATAGCCATAAAAGTATAAATATTAAACAATGATGGATAAAAATGTTCATGTAATTACATTAGGAAGATAAGGGAAGAAGAAAGGATTTCCTTATTAGGAAATGAAGAGATAATACCTAAAACTGAGTATTTAAGAAATAGCAAAATAATCAAAACTTTGTTTGTTATTCTTGTTTTGTTTGCAGTGTAGAATTAAATACCAGAAGAAACAGCTGAAAGATTTGAAAAGGGCTACTTCTGGGAAGACAGACTATGTCAGATGAGTGATGACAGAGGAGTAATTTTTTTTACTGAAGTAGAGTTGATTTATAATGCTGGGCTAGTTTCAGCAGTACAGCAAAATGACTCAGTGGTAGATGGATAGAGATTATTTTTCTCATTCTACTCCATTATAGGTTTTAAAAGATATTGAATATAGTCCCTGTGCTGTATAGTAAATCCTTGTTGCTTATGTTTCATTATGTATAGTGGTAGTTTGTTAATCCCAAACTCCTAATTTATCCTCCTTGCTCCCTTTCCCCTTGGTGGTGCTGGTGGTGGTTTAGTTGCTAAGTCATGTCCGACTCTTGTGACCCCATGAACTATAGCCTGCCAGACTCCTCTGTCCATGGGATTTTCCAGGCAAGAATACTGGAGGGGGTTGCCATTTCCTTCTCCAGCTCTTTCCCCTTGGGTAAGCATAAATTTGTTTCCTATGTCTGTGAGTCTGCTTCTGTTTTGTATATAGACTCATTGGTATTTTTTAGAGTACACATGTGAGTGATATCATTTATTATTTTTCTCTATCTGACTTACTCTATTTACTCTGATATTCTCAAGGTCCATTCACATTCCTGCAAATGGCAATATTTCACTCATTTCTGTGGCTAATATTCATTGCATGTATGTATGTACATATGGATATATATGTATACACACACATCTTCTCAAGCTAGGTGATGGGTGCATAAGTTCATTTTCTGTCTTGGCTATTGTAAACAGTGTTGCTGTGAACATTGGGGTGCATGGATCTTTTCAAGGTAGAGTTTTCATCTTTTGTGGATTTATGCCCAGGAGTGGGACTACTGGATCATATGGCAATTCTATTTTTACTTTTTTTCAGGAACCTCCATACTGTTTTCCATAGTGGCTATACCAACAGTGTAGGAGGGTTCTCTTTTCTCCACATCCTAGGAGTGACGTTTTTAATTAACTATTCATGTATAGCTTTGTGCATATATGACTTTGTTAAAACTGAAAGTAGCATATCTGTATCTGCCACGGATTTGTCCCCTTAGATGTCTGCTAGAAGACAACTCTTCTCTCAATATATCCTAACACTTAACATCAGCCACCAGTCTGGACGGGTTGTACTGTGGGTCTGCGGCACATCAGCCATACTAGGCTCTGCCTCCATCATCGGATGCATCTTGGGGACCACCTCTGCAGCCATCCTGTGTAGAGTCAGGGGTTTCTAAGTCCCCAGACTTCCTCTTTCTTGGTTTAGTACCTCATTTTGGTGGAACTCCTCCCCTAGTAACTTTCAAAGAAAAAAAAAAGAGGAGATGAAAATTTCAAAACCTTTCAGGTCTAAATATATCATTCATATCCTCACACTTGACTGCCTGATTGCAGGGTAAAACATAGCCACGTATTTCCACGCAGGATTTCAGAGCTGTCTCCCTGAGTCTTTCAGGTTGCTACTGAGAAGACTGGGTGTCTTATTTATCCTCTGTGCTATTATATGATCTGCTGTATAATTTTTGTGTGTGGAAATGTTGTGAATCGTCACTTTAAGCCTGGTGTATAAAATTTCCTATCGACATGAATTGGTTTGGGTTGATTTTCTTTCACTATGCTGCTCACTTAGGGGAACCTTTTCAATCTGGAGGCCTGTGTTCTTCAGTTACAGAAGTTTTGTAATATTTTCGTGAAGATTTCTTCCCTTATATTTTCTTTGCCCTTTGTTTCTGGGATGGCTGCTATTTAGATGCTCATCTCCTGGCTTGCTCATCTGAGTTTTTAAAAATCTGTTCTCTCTTCCATTCCATCTCTTTGTTTTTCTTCTACTTCCTAAAAGATTTTCTTAATTTTATTTTGCAGAACTCTATTATTTAAATTTTTTTAACTCTTCTAACTTCTAAGGATTCAGTGAATGTTTCTTTTTCGTAGTGTGCTATTCTTGCTTCGCAGTTGGAATATCTTCTCTTCTATTTTTGAAAATATTAATCATAGCTTCCTTATTATTTTTATTTTCTGCTCCCTGTACTATCTCTGTTTCTTCCAAGTTCCTTGTTTGTTTTGGTCTCTATCTTTTCTATTGCTAGCTTCCCTCAGACATCTCATGACCTTTGACTGCCTCTCATATTTAAGAGTGTGGCAGACTGGAAGATCCATGGATAAATATTTTTTGTTCTTAGCAGACTTGAATATAGGATGTTCTGTTTGAGGCACTCAATTGTCGGATCCTTCCTGGCTGTCAGTTTCTTTAGGTATTTTTCTTGGGCTGATCGGTGATTGCTGAGAAGAAATCTTTGATTTTTGCCTGGGGTATATAAGACTGCCCCCAGAGTTCTGAGCTCCAAGCAGGGAAGAAAACTGGGCATGTCACTGCTAACTGCAGAGTTGCTCATTTATATAACATTATATAACCTCAACCTCTTTTTCTTTAAAAAAAAAAATAACATATATTATGTATATAATATATATATTTTAAAGTTATATAATTATATATGTAATATATATAAATATAATAATATACTACATATCAATATACAACATATCTAATATATATATCAAACATATTATGTCATTATAATATATTAGTATATAAATATATTATATAATATATAATATATATTGTATATTATATATAATAAATATATATAACATATATTATATATACTTATTTTTTATGGAGGAAGAGGTTAAGGGGTCAATTGTATATATTATATACACTAATATATAATATATATTACATATTATATAATATAAGCATTCAGTTCAGTTGCTCAGTCTTGTCCGACTCTTTGCAGCCCCATGAACCAGAGCACTCCAGGCTTCCTTGTCCAGCACCAACCCCCAGAGTTTACCCAAACCCATGTCCATTGAGTCCGTGATGCCATCCAACCATCTCATCCTCTGTCGTCCCCTTCTCCTCCTGCCCTCAATCTTTCCCAGCATCAGGGTCTTTTCAAATGAGTCAGTATATATTAATGCTTAAATCCTTTCCTTAGCTCTGTTTGAAATCTCAAGTTCAAAGTCTCCCAGCTTCTTACCCACGGTCTCGTGCCCTGATAGGGAGGGATTCTGGATCCTAAGTCCCTCCCTGTGAGTCCTCCTGTCTGAAGCCCCACTACATCTTCACTTGTGGAGGCGGCTGGTGGCTCCAGTCCTGAGCCTGGCTGGGGCTGCACACAGCAATCATGTTCAAGGGCTTCTCCCACCGCTAGCTTAGGTTTCAGCTTTTAGGTGTTTTAAGTCAGTTTCTACTCATATAAACATTGTCCACCTTCTAAAATGTAATAATCTTTTTTTACATGTTTTCACTTAAAAAAAAAGTCTTAATTTCCATTTTAGTAGGATTTTGTGAGTAGAGGTAACTGTGAGTGTTCAATTTCTTGTGTTTAACCAGAAGAACAGTATATTTACTGAGTTTGTATTTTAAAAGCTATATTTTTATTTCCCAATTTTTACTGTGTGTGTTGGGAGGGGGCAGGGTAGCACATTTGTATCTGTTAATTGCAGTTGTCTCCATATCTGATACTAGTTGTTCACTCTTTGGTAGGAAAATGACAGGGTTTATTTACATTCTACTTCATACACTTTCTACTGTTTCAATATTTTGTTTTGCATTTTTTAATTACATGTACTATTTTTATAATCTGAAAAAATTTATTTTGAAAAATAATTAGTTTATCAGTGACATTTCCTATGGTTATTCAGCAAAACAAAGCAGAATAGAAAAGAATCCAGGTAGGAGAAATAAAATGAAACCTTTAAAATGTCAGCATTGAAACTGAGAGTGTCATGAAACAGAAAGACAGTGGTATCTTTTGTTAGTATTTTGTTCACTTTACTAGATGAGATTCTGTATATGAATTCATTAACAATTCATTGACATTTGATTAAGTGCCAGGCACCAAGTTATTCAATACATCCTAACATTACAAAGCCATCAGAAACCCAGTCCAGTAGAGGAGAGAGACATATAGATCAATGATTGCATTAGAGATTTATAAGTGCCATAGTATAGATATGAACAAATCTTTGCTCACTCCGAGACACAAAATATTAGTTCTTCCAGGGCAGGAGTGGTTGGGGAATAGGTTCAGAAAGTCTTCAGAAAATGATATTTGAAGTGATTCCTTTTACTAAATTCCCCTTGCCTTCTAGTGCTTTCTGCTAATATGCTAGAAATAACCCAATAAGTTTTTGTTTGTTTGTTTGTTTTTCCTGTTTCTGGGTTTCTTTTTTTCTTATATTTTTAAATTTAGAAAAAAAAGGGAATATCTGACTTTTTAAAGCACACTTCCAAACAGAGTAATGACAAGCTAGTTTAGGGAAAGATTTACTTCTCTACTTTGACATGAAAATCCATTGTTCATTGACCAGGAATTCAAATTTTATCAATAGGAAAGAGGAGGAACATTCGAGATTAAACAAAACACTTTGATTTTACATACTAGGCAACTAGGGTAACAAACAGAAAGACTGCATGTACATTGCTTATGGCTTTGGAGAAGAAAGCCAATTTGATTTGCTAGTTTAGCCATAAAAATACTGAAATTTTATGTTAATTCTTCTAAGGTTTAGCATCTCTAGAGTTTACTATTAATAGTAAATTTAGTGTTCCGAGGAAGAAACACATTTGCACAATACAAAACCAAGCATGTATGGTTGTTATGCAGGGGAAAAGCTCCCTGGCATTCCTGTCTGTCATATTCCATCTCCTCCCATCCCCAGGTAAATACTGCTCTTTCGTATGCATCTTTTTTTCCGATTTTCCAGCAAACAAATATGAATGTTGATCCTTATTGCCCAATTTTTATACAAGAGTTGCTTCTGACAAACACTCAAGTTTGGCCCAACAATATTGATAGTATCTAGAGTTTAAATTAACAGCAGTCTTTTAATTAAACTTTAAGACTGAATGCTGACATTTCTCTCTGATCCTTCCACAAACCCATTAAAATGACAGCAAAAGATAGAAACAGTAAAACTTCACAAAGATGCAGAGAACAGAACAGTGAAAACAGGCAACATGAGATACCCTGACAGGTTTTATTATTTGTTTACAGTTATTTGTTTCCTGCCTGTACTTGCCCTGCTCTCTACAGATGGAAATACTTCTCCACCCCATGTATTCTGGACATGGCCATCTGACTTGCTTTGGTCAATGTACTGTAAGCAAATAATACATAAGACATGTCTCAGCAGAGCTTTCATGCATTTCTGTGGTTCAGTTCTCTTCGTGGTGCTTCTGTCCTTCACCAGGAGAATTAAATTCCCCAGACGGTGTTTGCTCTTAAGCTTGAGTCCCAGATTTCAAAAACACATGGAACCGAGCCCAGCAGAGCCTAGCAGAGAAACAGCCCTCACATAACTTAGACCAAAACAAACAAACAAGAAAACAGAAACAGTAAGCCACTGAAATTTGGAGGGTGTCTGTGTCTATAGCAATTGCCCACTAATGCAGATGCCAACATTTTGGGGAAGTTGAAAAACAAACCGTGGAGTGCTACCAGGAGAAAGTGAATGTCTCACAGATGTATAGATAAAACAATCTGAACATATCTATCAATGGGCTTCCCTGGTGGCTCAGACAGTATAATAATCTGCCTGCAATGCAGGAGACCAGGGTTCAATCCCTGGGTCAGGAACATCCCCTGAAGAAGGGAATGGCAACCCACTCCTGTATTCTTGCCTGGAGAATCCCATGGACAGAAGAGTTTGGCGGTCTACAGTCCATGAGGTCACAAAGAGTCAGACACGACTGAGCAACTAAGCACACTCATATCCATCATTTCAGTCTCTGAAACCAAACAATATTAAACACAAATGTCACAAATTCTACACACACACAAAATTACAGTTCATGTTTCTCAGATTCCTACAATCCCACCTGAAGCCCTAAAATGAATTTTCCAGAACATGCAGGATAAAAGTAGCCTTCTTCGATCTGGGTCTAAAAATGAACTAGATTCAAATGCCACTAAAACTTTCATTTTCCTGATTTCACATTTTTTAGACTCAAAGCTTATTATTTTCTGACATTTTTTAGTAGCTGGAATATACATCATCTATTTTAGCCTAAAGAGTACTGGAGAGTGTAAAAAGAATAACAAAGTACTATAGAGGAGTTTTTGTTGAGCAATTGGTAGATAAAAGATAAAACTGCAAAGGGAGAGATCATATTAGCTAAATGATTACCATATCAAAACAGCTCCTTTCTTAGGGCTCTGAGATAAGGTTTGGATTTGGGCCAGCAGCTCTTTACGATTCAAATTAGGTTTGTTAAGAGGTTTCAGATTCTTCCATCAGGGCTCTGAAGTTAAGCTGGAGGTGCTGACTGTAACAGGTCCTCATTTCAAAGAGGTTTTCACTTGAGTCAATTGTACCTGTATTGACAAAAACTAAATGGTGCAGTGGATCTTGGATTCCTTTGACTGAATCTAAAGGAAAACGAAACAGTGGGCTGGTTGATGGGTTATCTCCAGCAAGTCAAAGTTGCCAAAAGGCTCGGAGAAGGGTTTTAGCCCAAGGGTTTCAATCTAGATGCGGGCTGGCTTTCAGTTGAAAGGGATTTCTTGAGAATTTCTTCGTGAAGCTGAGATATGACAGTATTGCTGGGAAAGGGAGTTGGAAATTTCCAGGGGTTTGTGTTTTTCATTGTCAATCAACCCTTTTAACACATCGCATTTATCATTACATTGCTGTTGTTTCCTGATTATAAGAAAACACAGGAATTTGTAAAATACAGAGAAGAGAAAGTTAGAAAATTAAAATTGCCTGCCACCCAGGGATCTACTACAACCAATCAATCTGGCCTATTTTCCTCCTTCCTTTCTCCCTCCCTTCCCTTCTTCTTTCCTTCTCATCCATCCATGTATCCATCATCTACATAGCCCTTTTATCCAGCTATTTATCTATCCCTTTATACAATAGTTTTACATCTCTGTAGTTTGTTACATAAATTTTGCATTGTTACTGATTTTCAGATGTTTTGACTCTTACCCTCTTATGTGCAACCTTTAATCTGTGGGATCTTCTGGCTTTGCTAGGCAGGGTGGCCCATGGGAATTTATGGCCTTTTATTCTCTGTTACAAATTCCTTGCAATCAAGAAGCTGCTGTTTTTCTTAATGTAACTAAAACAAAAACAGAAGATCACCCAGAACTTGAAGAGTTTGCACTAAAGATTTTTTTTAATTTCTGCCTGCAGAATTTCATCACACAGCCTTTTCTTTCCTTACTCTCTCATATCCCTCCAGATGTGGGCCCCTGGTGGTTCCTTGGTCTCTAGACCAGGAGTCCCCAACCTCTGGGATCTAATGCCTGATGATCTGAGGTTGAGCTGATGTAATAATAATAAAAATAAAGTGCACAATCAATGCAATGTGCTTGAATCATCCTGAAACCACCCCCTCCATCCCCAGTGTGTGGAAAAATTATCTTCCATTGAAACCGGTCCCTGGTGCCAAAAAGGTTCGGGACTGCTGCCTTAGAGAGTTTCTTAGGGAAGGATTGGAAATGTCTCGGCCAAGATCCCCACAGAGGCATCATGAAGGGTAATTTTTGATTGGTAACAAAAAAATAATGGTGATTAACATCTTGATCAGGAGGAGAAGGGGGTGACAGAGGATGAAATGGTTGGATGGCATCACTGACTCGATGGACATGAGTTTGAGCAAACTCTGGGAGACGGTGAAGGACAGGGAAGCTTGGTATGCTGCAGCCCATGGGATCACAAAGAGTCAGATACAACTGAGCAACTGAACAATGACATCTGGATAGGTCTTATCATTTTTTTTTTCAAAGTTATTCTTACATTCATTAACTCAGCACTTATGCACTGTGAATCAAGGTGTCTTGAGTTCTATTCCAAATGTCTCAACTTTTTTTTAACCAGCACTTCAATTATTTGGACCTCAGTTTCCCCTATCTACATAAGGGAAGGAGAGAGGATCAATACCTCGGGGACCAAATGCTCACTGAGATCAATCCCAGATCAGCAGTTATGTTGTTCTCTGAAGATTCTAATGGCTCCATCCTTGATGGACATGGAGGCATTCTTCTCATGAACCACCAGTCAACAGTGGACTTGCCATGGGCACACACCCACCAGGAACCTGAGTAGATACTAATTTGGGGGTGGGTGAGTTGGGTGGAGGGAGATTCCAAGGTCTGATTTCCCCAAGCGAAGCTGTACAGTCTGTTCATGTTGGGCCTCTGTGTCTCTCCTCATCCCCTGTGTGAGATAAGCTAGGTGAGTAAGGCTGTGTGTGTGTATAGACAGATGTGAAGGATAATTTATTACATGCATACTCCATAGCACCAGGTGGGACTTCCTGAATAACCCCAGAAACAAAGAGAAGATGGAGCAATGGGAAGAGAGAGCAGACACTCCACTGAATGGGCCCTTGAGGGCCTCCTAGAAGAGCTGCGGTGTTCGCTCCCAAAGACCAGGGGCCGCAAAGACAATGTGTTTCCTGCTTTCAAGGGCAAAGTTAGTCCTCGTGGCTCCGGGCCTGGGCACTCAGCCACAGCTGCTACCCTGCCACGCCCTCAGGGGTGGGAAGGGAAGGCGGTGCCTGGGAATGGCTTCCTGTTCCCCACAAAACAACTTCACCCACAACCCTCATGAAGGTGGGCTCTTCCAGATACCCTCACTGTTGACATGGCCAGCCTGCTGTGACACACTAAGCAAAGACTGGGCACTCCAATGCCCTTGTGCCTCTTGTCTAGCACTGCCTTGGAACGGCTTCCTTGCATCCACGGGACTTACCAAAACAGAATGCTGAAAGGCCTCATCCAAGGCCACTTGGCAAGCTGGTGGCCTGCAGACTTTAGCACACACCCAGGCCTGGTGGGAGGGACCGGGCCAGGATTTCCACCCTCACCCCCTAATTCTTACATGACTCCCTGCTGCCCCTTTGCAAGTGCCTGAAATGTCCAGAGATGAGAGTCATTCCTTGTACATAGGGTCTGCCAATTAAGATTCAAGTCTTAGGGCAGGAATAGCACTTTGGGCTCTTATCAGACATTTACCTTAGTGGAATATTCTTCCTCATACCCCTTTCTGAGAGAATTAGGCAGAAGCCAGCTAGCGGTAAAGAATCTGCCTGCCAACGCTGGAGACACAGGAGATGCAGGTTTGATCCCTACGTTGGGAAGATTCCCTGGAGGAGGAAATGGCGGCACAGTTCAGTAATCTTGCCTGGAGAATCCCATGGACAGAGGAGCCTTGTGGGCTACAGCCTGTGGGGTTGCAAAGAGTCAGACATGACTGAGCAACTGAACACATATACATACAGCCCTTCCTGGAATGAGACCCTACTAGGCTGTGAGAGAAGGAAGGAAAAGAAAAAAAGACAGGCGGAGTAGGGGGTAGGGGGTGGGGACTGATCTTGCTTTCAGCAGACTAGCTAACCCCAGGTTGCAACTTGATTCCTTAATCTTCCTCTTGGGAGTGTGTTTGAAATACCAAGCACTAAATATTCTGGGAGTTGACATGTTTAATTAAGTGGAGGTTTACTCATGTTTATTTACCTGCTATCTTTGCTGATTTTTTTCTGCCTCCCTCTGTTTCCTAAACAGAAGTAGCTCCAGGGACTTGTCAGCTCCCTTTTTCCTCTACCCCCTTTCTCCATTTGGGAAAACCTCACTTTTTCAGCTTTAAGTATCACAATCAGGAGGCTGCACCTCCCCAGTGACTCTCTAATCCAAGGGTTGGCAAACTTTTACTGTGAGGAGCCAGAGAGTCAGTACTTCAGGCCTTTTGGGACATCTATCTCTAGCGAAATGCCATCTTCACAGCATGGAAGTGGCCAGAGACAACTTGTAAGTGAATAGGGATGGCTGTGTTCCAATAAAACTTTATGAACACTGAAATTTGAATTTCATGTAATTTTCACTTGTCACAAAATCTTCTTTTTTAGATGTTTTCCCCCAGCCACTTAAATATGTAAAAACTATTCACAGACCTTACAAAAGGCAGACTATGACCCTCTGGGACCTGGATTGGGCCCAAGTTGGGAGTGGGTTAACCGCCCTGCAAATCCCATTCCTCCTGCTGTCCAAAACCACCCTCAGCCTTGACACTTATAATATGAAAATTGCCCTGTCCTTTACCCACCCCAGAAAATAACTGCTTCTCCTAACTTCCTTATTTCTCTGAGGATACCAGAGTTTTCCCAGGAACGCAGGCTGGAACTCTGAGGGTCTGTGTAGTTCCCATTTGTCATCCCATGTGCAAATCTAGCATCCCAACCCAACCGCTGACCCATCCTCAATGCTTCCAGCATCTGTCGATCTCTCCTGTGCAAGATGTCCTGTGTATACAAACTAATTCTCCTATAGCAACACTTCCATCATAGAACTCCTGCACGTGTTGAACCAGCTTGCAGGATCCTCCGTCTTTCTACGTGCAGTTTCCCCTCTGATGGAGTTTCCTAATTTCATCCCTTGCTATTTCCCTATGCAGATCCTCTGTGCAAACCAAAATGACCAGCCTTCAACAGGCAACAACAACGTGCTGAATCACGGGGGTCTGTAGCTCTATGCCTTTCCTCTTGATCACCTCCTCTCTTCCCCCAGCCCTGAGTTCCTTTCCTAAACCCATGGACCTATCAAAAGGCTCACGGCCAATCACAATAAGATATCACGTCACACACACTAGAGTGGTTAGCATAGAAAGGCTGACAATGACTACTGTTGGCAAGAAGGTGGGGAAATTGGAAACCTCATATAGTGCTGGTGGGGATATAAAATGGTGTAGTCACTTTGGAAAATAATATGGCAGTTCCTCAAGAGGTTAAGCAATTCCACATCCAAGAGAAAAGAAAATATAGGTCCACACATTACCATAGAAACTAACACAACATTGTAAATTCACTATATTCCAATACAAATTAAAAAAAAATAGGTCCACACATAAAACTTGACCACAAAATTCACAGCAGCATTGTTCACAGTAGTTAAAAAGTAGAAACAAGCCAAAAGATCATTAACTCATGAATGGATAAACATGCAAGTTCACATATTGTATGATTCCATCATATGAAATATTCAGAACAGGCAAGTCTATAGAGCTAGAAAGTAGATTACTGGTTACCTAGGACTGGGGTGGGATTGAAGGAATACGACAAATGAGGGGTAACTGCTAATGGGTATAGGGTTCTTTCAGGATTGATGAAGATGTTCTAAAACTGATGATGGTGATACACAATTTCATGTATAAGGAGCTGAAAACCCACTGAACTGTACGCTTCTAAATGGCTGAACTATATGGTCTATGAATTACACCTCAATAAAGCTGTTTTATGTTTTAAAGAAAGGCTCATGTCAAATCAGATCACTGTAAGTTATCAAAGAAAAAATTATCTTCATTTTGTAGCTAAATTATCATCTGTTCCACTCATCTGACATTATATACTACCTTGTAATTCTTTATGCTTATATTTTAATTTCCCAACTCCTTGTACTTTCTCATACTTTTGCATTTCAATGCCTGTGTTTGTTATTTAATTCAGAAGACAATTCCCACTGGTTAAAATGATGTAAATTGAACCAGAGCTGGAGATGATAGCTTACATAGTGTGGGCGTGACAAACACAACTTGCAAGGGCCATTGATGTGAAATGATGAAGTGGGGAAAACAATCTTCAGTTTCACTCATGAATTGATGTGCTGTGCTTTTAGTACTTGGACACTGTTAATTGGGAGCAGGTTGCCTCAGATCCACAGCAGAGTGCCTAAAAATTAGGATATCTGGTTATGCTTATGCTGCAGTTTTCCCATTCGTAAAAAGCCAAAGTAGAAAGAACCATATACATATATATATTAAGTTATTAATGGTGGCGCTGGTGGTAAAGAATCTGCCTACCAATGCAGGAGATGCCAGAGACATGGGTTCGATCCCTGGGTTGGGAAGATTCCTTGGAGGAGGGCATGGCAACCCACTCCAATATTCTTGCCTGGGAAATCAGATGAACAGAGGAGGCTGGAGGGCTACGTCCATGGGGTCACAGAGAGTCGGACACGACTGAGCAAACACACACCTATCAACCTACTATGTGTACAGTGTTGGACCCAAAGACTATTTAAGCAAATTTAGTAAGTCATTAATGACCATAGTTGTCAGATTTCTATATGCTAAGCACAAGATATGGTAAGTTCTGTTTGCTAATTTTAAAGTTTATATCTGGGATATGGTTATTGGAAATATGTAAATTAGTAAAATATTAAAGTGTGCATTATAGGTCTATAATCAATATATATTGACTAGGTCAGCAAGAAATTAAGGATATGGGAAAAAATAAGAGTACTATTTGGGTTTAGCATTCTCTGGAGAGTATACATAATCCAGTACATAAATTATATCCAAGTAAATGCTCTCAACACAAGAGTTAAGGTACATTAATAGCATTCTTGGGTCTCAAAAGAACTTTCTACTCTGGGATACTATCCAGAGTAAAGATGTAGCAATCTAGTAAATTATGATAAATTTTCATGTCAGGGAGGTATCCGTTCAGGAAAGGTCAGAAATGATTTGTCTCTCAAGTATCTTAATTTGAATAAGCTAACTCTCAGCAAGCGAAAATGTAAAGTCAAAACTGTAGGCATAGCAGAACCCTTGGAAGACCAACTTCCCACCGATTGTTTCACAATCTCATTTTCAAGATTCCTCACTTCCTTGAGGACCACCCAGGGCCTGGACAAGCTTGCCAAAGCTAGAGTTCCCACCCAGAGGTGTGGGGCCATGGTTACAGTTAGTAGAAAACTACATTGACTCATTTGGAATGTCCTTTCTATGTATCTGCTCTGGGAACCCGTTAATGGTGGTGACTACAGATTTAGAATTGGAATCCTCACTCATTACACTGGCTTTGCCTTAAAGACTATGAGTTTCCTATTGCCACTGTAACGAATTACCATAAACTCAGTGGCCTAAAACAGCACACATTTGTTATCTTCCAATTCTAGAGGCCCAAAGTCTGAATTCACTTTCACTGGGCTAAAATCAAAGTGTCAGCAAGAATGGTTCCTTCTATGGGCTTTAGAGAAGACTCCGTCTCATTGCCTTCTATGGTTTCTAGAGGCCACTGCCATTCCTTGGCTCATGGCCTCTTCTTGGTTCTTCAGTGCATCATGTCTTCCAGTCTCTCTCTGCCTCTCTTGTGCAAGAAGCTCTGTGATTACACTGGGTCCACAAGGGTAATCCACAATAATCTCACCATGTCAAGATCCTTAATTTAAGCAATCTGCAGAAACCCTTTTGTCAAGTGAAGTGACATATTCATGGGACTCTGGGATTAAGACATGGATGTCTTTGGGGGCCATTATTCTACCACAGAAATGCAACAAAGAGGCGGCCTCTTTGAGGCCTCCGTCATCACCGTCATCACTGCCTCTAAACACCTACAACAGTCCGGACACAGGCAGTCAGCACTCTCCACCCATCACTTCGTGTTGTTCTTAACATTGGAGTGGAATGCTGGCTCAGCCATTTCACACAGGCTAACACTGAAGCTCTGGGAGGCTTAATGATTTGTCAAGAGTCCCAGAGCCCTGAGTCCTGGCACCTCTTACTGCAAAGGCTGTGATTGAAAACCCTGTTAGGGAATTCTGGTTGGCCCCTCAAAGTCACTACAACCACTTCCTTCTGGGGTTATGGGAAAACACCATGTCCTCATCATCCCACTTTCTCTTGTTCAGTCTCATGCAGCCCCCAGGTCTCGCTGCCAGCCCAGGGCCCAGCAGAAACCTGGATGGATAAGGGTAACACTGCATCCAACCCATCTGTCTGCCTCACTGTGGAGTGGACTCAGTCCTGTGACATTTATTGAGCACTCTCTATGTACTAGGCATGATACCAGGCCCTGGCAGCTCAATTTTATGGCAAATCATTCTGTACAGGCATAACACATTTTACTGTACTTTGCACTTTTTAAATTGCTTACTCACACTTCACAGACATTTTTTTTTAACTGAAGGTATGCAAGAGACAAACTTGCATCAAGCAAGTTTATTTGTGCCATTTTTCCAACAGCATTTGCTCGCTGGTGTTTGTGTTACATTTGGGAATTTTCACAGTATTTCAAATGTTTTCATTATGATTATGTTTGTTATGGTGATCTGTGATTGATGATCTTTCATGTTACTGTTGCAAAGTGGTTATGACTGTTTGATGGCTGAGATTGATAGCTGGTATTTTTTAATTAAGGCATATACATTCTATTTAGACATAATACTATTGCACATTTAATAGACTATAGTACAGTATAAACATAACTTTTATATGGAAAAAAAATGTGTGACTTGATTTATTGTGATAATCTGGAACCAAACCCACAATATCTGAGACGTATGCCTGGTTTCAAATAGGAAAAGGAGTACATCAAGGCTGTATACTGTCACCCTGTTTATTTAACTTCTATGCAGAGTACATCATGAGAAACGCTGGACTGGAAGAAACACAAGCTGGAATCAAGATTGCCAGGAGAAATATCAATAACCTCAGATATGCAGATGACACCACCCTTATGGCAGAAAGTGAAGAGGAACTACACAGCCTCTTGAAGAAAGTAAAAGAGGAGAGTGAAAAAGTTGGCTTAAAGCTCAACATTCAGAAAACGAAGATCATGGCATCCGGTCCCATCACTTCATGGGAAATAGATGGGGAAACAGTGGAAACAGTGTCAGACTTTATTTTTTGGGGCTCCAAAATCACTGCAGATGGTGACTGCAGCCATGAAATTAAAAGATGCTTACTCCTTGGAAAAAAAGTTATGACCAACCTAGATAGCATATTCAAAAGCAGAGACATTACTTTGCTGGCTAAGGTCCGTCTAGTCAAGGCTATGGTTTTTCCTGTGGTCATGTATGGATGTGAGAGTTGGACTGGGAAGAAGGCTGAGCGCCAAAGAATTGATGCTTTTGAACTGTGGTGTTGGAGAAGACTCTTTTGAGAGTCCCTTGGACTGCGGGGAGATCCAACCAGTCCATTCTGAAGGAGATCAGCCCTGGGATTTCTTTGGAAGGAATGATGCTAAAGCTGAAACTCCAGTACTTTGGCTACCTCATGAGAAGAGTTGACTCATTGGACAAGACTCTGATGCTGGGAGGGATTGGGGGCAGGAGAAGAAGGGGACGACAGAGGATGAGATGGCTGGATGGCATCATGGACTCGATGGACATGAGTCTGAGTGAACTCTGGGAGTTGGTGATGGACAGGGAAGCCTGGTGTGCTGCGATTCATGGGGTTGCAAAGAGTTGGATATGACTGAGCGACTGAACTGAACTGATGCCTGTATATTGTTGATGCCACACATTTACAATTGTAATAGTAGAACTTGTCCTATACTTTATGCTTTAAAACAAGTAGTTATCCCTGATTCTAATTACCAGGGTATTTAAAATGCATGAGAACATGCGATACAGATACTTAAGATTTAGTCACTATCTTTTTTCCCTACCAAGCCAATAGTCTTTGACTTTTACTTATTTTGCTAATTTTAGGAAATTATAAGTAAAGATTCTTTCTTATTTTCAAGGGACATTGGGGCACAGAATAGCTATTTGGTCCAGAAAGAGGAAGAAAAATAACCCAGGGGGAACCCAGTCTAAGGCAGCCACTTGTAGAGACAGTAAGCCAGCCCTGGAAGCATCCAGACTGGATAAACCATGTCTGCAAAGGCTGGCTTATCCCAGGACTATGACAGACCACTTGAATTTGCCTGCCTGGTTTATTTGGATTATGCCTAGAAAGTCTCAAAGTACTCCAGAAAAACTCAGCTCATCACTGTTTTGAGACTGGGCACATAAGTTGCTGGGGCCAGAGAGTGTTTTTTTAAAGATGGAAGAGGCTTGAGCATATATCTTTGTGTTCTGGGGGTAGAGGCAGGAGAATGGAAGCAATTAAAGATAGAGAAAAGAAAAACAAGAGTCATCGACTGGAAACAACCCATCCACCAGAGAAATAAACAAGAAGTGGTACATCCATACAACAAAATACAACTCAGTGAGCAAAAGGCATGACCCACTGCTACACACAACAAGGTAGATGAATCTCAATATCATTAACTTGAGTGAAAAAGGACAGACACCAAAGAGTATAGACTGCCTGATTCCATTTACATGAAATTCTAGAAAATGTAAACTAATTTAGAGGGACAGAAAATAGATCAGTGGATTCCTAAGGTTAGAAGCAGAGACAGGAATGAACAGCAGAGAAGTACAAGGGACGTTTTGGAGGTGATGGAGATGTTCCATATCTTGTTTGTGGCAGTGGTTTCATGATGTCAAAACTCAACGACTTGTACATTTTAAATGGAAGCCATTCGTTGTATATATGTTATACCTCAATAAAGCTGATTTACAAAGAGACAGGGAGGCTCCTTTGGGTCCTGTGGACTGGAAGGGGAACATATCTTTCATGGAGAAGGAAGGGAAAAAGGCCAAGGCAGAGAGAGTCTCAGATCCATCCATAGGTGGAGAGAGAAGAGAGTGGTTAGCCACCATTCATATGTCTCAAACTAGTCGATCCTAAAGGAAATCAATCCTGAATACTCATTGGAAGGACTGTTGCTGAAGCTAAAGCTCCAATACTTTAGCTACTTGCTGACTCACTGGAAAAGACCCTGATGCTGGGAAAGACTGAAGGCAGGAGGAGAAGGGGTCGACAGAGGATGGGATGGTTGGATGATATCACTGAGTCAATGGACATGAGTTTGAGCAAGCTCTGGGAGATAGTGAAGGACAGGGAAGCTTGGCATACTGCAGTCCATGGGGTTGCAAATAGTCTGACATGACTGAGCAACCGAACAGCAACAATATGTCTGAAAGCTTTTGCAAAAGCTCCCTGCATTCCTATTCCCAGCAGAGTCTCCTTTGAATATGCACATCCATGTCAATCACCATGAGATCAATTCAAACCTGAAGAGAGAGACTCCTATGGCCACATCTTAACCTACCATGTGTTCTCTCCAGGTGGAAGATTTGTGAGGTCTAATCTTCACATACCTCCAAATTCAGCCCACTTTCAGTTTGGTATTCCTGTCATGTGGAGCCACTCGGAGCCTCAGCAGGAACTGGCTAATGTGTTCTAGTGGCATTTTCTTTGATTTCTTCCTGTGCAACATAAATCACTGGCAGCTCCAGAAGCTGGAGAAGGTGGGTGTAAAGGCTTAGTCAGAAAGCTTGGGGCTGGGAGGGGAGGGGGCTGTGAGTGCCTCCCTAGTTAGCAACTCTTTCAGTGAACCACTTACTGGAGTCTATCTGACAGCATTTTACAGCCATAGCAACCAGACGACAAAGAGAACCACAGCCTTCTGGAAAAGGGCTGCAAGTCTCTGAAGAGATATTACCACTATGCAGCTTCCATTTCCCTCTGCGTTTGTTTCCTTTTAGTAGCTACTGGAGATAGATGTGTTTTTTTCCACACTGCCAAACTAGGCGAGTTTTGATTTACCACAGCTGGGGGCATGGGCCTAGGACTGGAATGCTGCAATGAGCAGAAATATTCGATTGCAACTATTTTTTTTCAATCATTAAAAAATACCACCCTCAGAACATGCTTTCTTGGTGCCCAGCTAATATCTAGTGTTTTTTGTATTCACAATAATCTTTTTACCCTTCTGCAAAAACAGGAAGTTGAGATTAAGTAGAAAAACCAAAAAGCCCTTCCCTTGACGCTGCACTAAACTGAAAGTCCCTCATGAGCACAAGTTTCTCGCATAACTGGGAAGCCAGGCAGTGTCCCCACTCTTGGGTTACAGGAGATGAGTTTTGGTCATGCTACTTCTCCACTTTTACAAAAGAATAATGATGTGAGACTCCCTCCAAAAGAGGATTAAAAAATGTGACTATGTGTGGGAGGGTAACCATGGCATGAAGGCACCATTTTGGACTCACCTCTCTGGTAAAATGCAGCCTGCTGTCTCTCACCACCCACCAAAACACATGCCTGCCCTCCATGTAAAAGTGAACAGGCTCCCAAGCGAAATGAAAATAGATACTCAAAAAATATGTGTACAGAAATGTTCATTCAGCACTAGTCACAACAGCTAAAAGGTAGAAACTGCCTGAATGTCCATCAGTGGATGAATGGATAAACAAAATGTGGTCTAGCCACACAGTGGTGTGTTACTTGGCTGTAATGGTGAGTGAAGTACAGACACATGCTACAATATGCATGACCCTCAGGACTTAAAGCTAAATGAAAGGAGCCAGACCTGAAAGGTCACGTGTTGTATGATTCCATTTATAGGAAATGTCCTGACGAGGCAAATCCACAGAGACAGAACGCAGTTGATGGCTGCCCAAGGCTGGAGGTACAGAGAAACTGGGGGTGCCTGCTGAACAGGTCTGGGGTTTTTGTGAGGGTGATGCAAAAGTTCTGGAACTAGATAGAAGTGGTGGTTTAACAACAGTGGGAATTTACTAAATGCCACTGAATTGTACACTTTCAAGCGGATCATTTTATGGGAATTTTACCTCAAATTTTAAAACTTCTAAGTCATATAGTGTCATAAGGTCACACAAAAACTTTAATACAAATAATGCATTCAACAATAAAATATCAAAGAATTGGTTACTATTTTTTAAAAAAGCAGCCTGTACCAGACTTACTGTGTTGATCAATGCAGAATGTATATAAATGCTGAATCCCTTTGTTTTACACCTGAAACTAGTATATATGGTACGCCAATTATAGTTCAATAAAAAGTATATATGTACAAAACAAGACATTTAAAAAAAGCAGCCTATCAAAGCAGATGTATTCAATTCAGTTAATATTAAGTGAGCCTTCTATACCTCAACTAGAGGAGGAAAGACATGGAAATAAAGCTCACCAGGCTGTGACGGGGATGGGAACAGGGTAGGGTGGGTGGGGTTGGGAGAATAGGGACTAGGGGTAGTTGGGAGAGCTGCTTTGCCCAAAGGGCCACCAGCATGGTGGAAGACAAATGCTGACAGCATCCCTTGGTCTAAGAGGCCACACCCTGCCTCAGCTGGAATCTCATGGAAAAATGAATTAGTAAGGCAAGAAGCTCAAAGGAGCGATAAAGGGTATAGTAAACTGGATCATAGAAAAAGCAAGAGAATTCCAGAAAAACATCTACTTCTGCTTCACTGACTAGGCTAAAGTCTTTCACTATGTGGATCACAACAAACTGTGGAAAATTCTTCAAGAGATAAGAATACCAGACCACCTGACCTGCCTCCTGAGAAATCTGTATGCAGGTCAAGAAGCAACAGTTAGAACCGGACATGGAACAACGGACTGGTTCCAAATTGGTAAAGTAGTATTTCAAGGCTGTATATTGTCACCCTGCTTATTTAACTTATATGTACAATACATCATGTGAAATGCCAGGATGGATGAAGCACAAGCTGGAATCAAGATTGCTGGGAGAAATATCAATAACCTCAGATAGGCAGATGACATCACCTTTATGGCAGAAAGTGAAGAGGAACTAAAGAGCCTCTTGACGAATGTGAAAGAGGAGAGTGAGAAAGTTGGCTTAAAGCTCAACATTCAGAAAACAAAGATCATGGCATCCGGTCCCATCACTTTATGGCAAATAGATGGGAACAATGGAAACAATGACAGATTTATTTTCTTGGGCTCCAAAATCACTGCAGATGGTAACTGCAGTCATGAAATTAAAAGATGCTTGCTCCCTGGAAGAAAAGCTATGACAAACTTAGACAGCATATTAAAAAGCAGAGATATTACTTTGCTGACAAAGGTCTATCTAGTTAAAGCTATGGTTTTTCCAGTAGTCACGTATGGATGTGAGAGTTGGACAGTAAAAAAGCTGAGGGCTAAAGAATTGATGCTTTTGAACTGTGGTGTTGGAGAAGACTCTTGAGAGTCCCTTGGACTGCAAGGAGATCCAACCAGTCCATCCTAAGGGAAATCAGTCCTGAATATTCATTGGAAGGACTGATGCTGAAGCTGAAACTCCAATACTTTGGCCACCTGATGCAAAGAACTGACTCATTGGAAAAGACCCTGATGCTGGGAAAGATTGAAGGCAGGAGGAGAAGGGGATGACAGAGGATGAGATGGTTGGAAGGCATCACTGACGCTATGGACATGAGTTTGAGCAAGCTCTGGGAATTGGTGATGGACAGGGATGCCTGGCGTGCTGCAGTCCATAGGGTCACAAAGAGTTAGACACAACTGAGTGACTGAACTGACTGAACTGAAATGCTTACAGTGTTTACAGGTAGCAAAGCTCTTCTAGCCCAGACTCCTTGCAGGCTGAAGGAGGGTCTAGAGTAAGCCTGAGTACTAACAGAGAGTCAGGGCTGCTGCTCCTTGACTGACTTACCACATGACTCTGAACTTGGTCAAGCCATCTAACTTTCTGGGTCTTGGTTTTCTTTGCTAAGTGCTTCCCAGACTGAACTGACATCACCCATGTCTATGGAACACTCCAAACACCGAAACGCCCTTAGGGTTGGAGAAAAGGCCCCTGAGAGATTAAGCAGAGTTTCTCAGACTTGAATTCCTAGGGTTTGTTAGTACTCAGATTGCTGGTCTCCATTTCCAGTTTCTGATCCAGCGAGTCTAGGGTGGAGACCTGAAAATGTTCGTCTCTAACAAGATCCTCATGAGGCTGATACTTCACCACACTTTGGGAGCCAAAGATAAACTAAACTAGTTGTTACCAACACTGGCTGATCATCAGAATCACCCGGAAAGTATTTTAATAAAAAGCTACCAGGGCCTCACTCTGTATGTAGTGAGCCTGGGACCCTGCCGAGTCTAGACCCTTCTGTCGAGCTCTCCATCCTGTGCTGCTTATGAGAGGAGGGCCTGAGGCTGGGCTCTTACGGTGGATGGGATTCAGAAGGTGAGAGGGAAGGCTGCTGGGGCTGGCTTGAGCCAGAATGAGCCAGAAAAAGCTCCAGGTCAGGAATCAGGGAACCATGACACCACTCACCTTAGATCAAATGTACTGACCAATCATTGCATGTATTTAGTACCTGAAGACGTGAGGGAGGGAGATGCAATAGGACAAGAAAAATGACTTTTTCACAGACACACTTGGGAAAGGCCCCTGGAGACGTCACAAAATGCTCCAGACTCTGTCGGTGGCAATATTTATTCCTACATTCCTTTTCCTTTTTCCAGAACGAAGTCTAAACAATAATAACAGCTTTCAAATAAAAATACCATAGTATAAATTCTAAGGAATGAAATCCAATTTACTGACATCTTAAAGTATGTCCTGAGATGCCGTTTCACGGAGTACCTGGGAAGATGACTGTTCACTGAATATTTAGCTGGTGGAAGGGAGGGAAAGAGAAGTTCTGTTTGCCTGGTTATTGCTTCCAAACCCAGCGCAGATGCCAACCTGCATGGCTTAGCTTGCCTAGAGCAACTCCTGACGATTATTCAGATATTTGACCTAGACTTGCCAGTTCAACCTTAAATCGTCTGCTAGAACAAAAGCAACAGGCAAGACAGTCCTATTGCTTGAGAATAAAACAGGATATATTTGCTGGTGGGCAGGCACATAGAACATGGGTGTCAAGCTGTAAGCTTCTATGATGGGTCATTTAAAAATTCTCCCAAGAGTTAACATGGACCAACTGACAATCCCTCTTCTTGCCCCCAACCTTGCAATAGGACTAAACCACCTGGCTTGTCTTCTATACAAATGTGAGTGGTGCAATCATACAGCTCGTGGGTTGGCTATTAGGGGAATTCTCCCTGGCAACTGCACTTTTATGTTTCATAAAAGTGCTTTTCAAGAAAAATGCACATTCTTTGATGCCACGCTGTTCTATACTTTAGCTCCTCACAGCACTTAGCACAAGGCTGAATACAGCTCATTTACAATGTACGTTTCTTTTTCACTCAAAAGAGTACATAGCCGAGTCTTTGGATGGTTGAATTGGTTTAGTCACTAATGAGAAAGTGCTGCCTTGAATATACATCTTTAATGGTTCTACAGCAACCATATTATAGCCATGATGTCATCCCTGGATTTTTCTTGTGACTCTGAGGCTCTCTTCTTAATCCATTTTATTCTACAGCCATTGAATATAGCCTCTCTATGCCTCATGGCATAGAAGTTTCATAAAAGTGCTTTTCAAGAAAAGTGCACATGAAATTAAAAGATGCTTGCTTCTTAGAAGAAAAGCTATGATAGCTATGACAAACCTAGACAGCATTTTAAAAAGCAGAGACATTACTTTACCGACAAAGATCCATATAGTCAAAGCTATGGTTTTTTCAATAGTCATGTATGGATGTGTGAGCTGGACCATAAACAAGACTGAGTGTCAAAGAATTGATGCTTTTGAACTGTGGTGTTGGAGAAGACTCTTGAGAGTCCCTTGGACTGCAAGGAGATCCAACCAGTCCATCCTAAAGGAGATCAGTCCTGGATATTCATTGGAAGGATGGATGGCTGAAGCTGAAGCTCCAATACTTTGGCCACCTGATGCAAAGAACTGACTCATTGGGAAAGACCCTGATGCTGAGAAAGACTGGAGACAGGAGGAGAAGGGGACAACAGAGGACAAGATGGTTAAATGGCATTACCAACCCAATGGGCATGAGTTTGAGAAAACTCTGGGAAATGATGAGGTACGGGGAAACCTGGTGTGCTGCGGTCCCCAGGGTCGGACACGACTGAGCAGTTGAACAATGACAACATGCCTCATGGACTGAGTCAACTGGGAGCAGTGGAAGGAGAGCTGACCAAGAGTCAGATCTGGGTTTGAGTCTTGGTTCAGTGTTGGGTAGCTGGATGACTCTAGACCCACCAGTTAAGCTCTTTCAGTCTCTGTTTCTTTGTCTAAGAAATATACAGAAAGTGAAAGTGAAATTGAAGTCGCTCAGTTGTGTCTGACTCTTTGCGACCCGTAGACTGTAGCCCACCAAGCTCCTCCGTCCATGGGATTCTCCAGGCAAGAGTACTGGAGTGGGTTGCCATTTCCTTCTCCAGGGGATCTTCCCGACCCAGGGATCGAACCCAGGTCTCCCACATTGCAGGCAGACGCTTTAACCTCTGCACCACCAGGGAAGCCCTTAAATACAAGAATGCAGTCTCTCAGAAAACCTCCTATAGAGACACAGAACTTCAGATCCAAGTAGTAAGATCGAAGATTTCAAGGGAGGAAAGGAAGCCAGGAGGGAGGAAGAAGGGGGAGGAGGCGGGAGAGGGGGGGTGAAAGGGGTGGCCTTACAGACGTCTCCTGCCACCTACAGATGCCCAGGCGTTATGGGACTTTTCCCTGGGCCTCCAGAGAAGGGAGGACTGGAACTCGGCCCTACCAGAAATCAGACCAGACCAGAACCAGAATTCAAGTTCTCTGCCAAGAGGAGGTGATCAGTCTCTAATCCTTGGCTCAGGCTGAGAGCCCTTCGACCAGATTCCTGCGTCCAGGACCGGGGGACTAGAAAAACAGGGAAGGATAGGAAGGGTTAAGGAGAGGAAAGAGAGAGGGAAGGGGAGAGAGGTCAATAAAGTCTCTTGTTCCTTACCGGTCGGGGCACTCTGGCCAGTTGTCTGCGTCAGGAGGAGACCAGGGACAAAAGGGTCCCAGTTGCGGCCATTGGGTCTGGTCCATTGGCAGGCAAGCTGGCCCCTGAATACCCCGAGTGGTCAGGATGTCAGTCTCAGTGAAGAAGAGTCCCCGCCAGAGTTGCCATTTGTTGCAGGAAGGCGGACCCCTTCCAGGGCCCGAAACTGGGCTCTTGTCTAACACTCAGAAATGAATTGTCCGAGGAGACACATGTGCTGACAAAGCAAGAGATTTTATTGGGAAAGGGCACCCAGGTGGAGAGCAGTAGGGTAAGGAAACCCAGGAGAACTGGGTTTATACAGAACAATACCCAATTTAGCAATGACTCATCCCTTCAACTTGACCATTAGCAATATGAAAGCAAAGACAGAGCCATTGGTCCCTTTGGTCAAACTCCATGTTACCTGTTGAGCATCTCATGAGCTAAGGAAATACTTGCAGAACTGGTGTTTGGAGGAAGAAAGGGATAAAGGAAGAAATGACTCTAGGGTTCAGGAGAAGTGAGAAACTCAGAATTATTTATTCCCATTTTCTTCTAGTCTGTGTTTTCTTGGCCGAAGAGACAGAGGGATTGCAGGCATGTTTGTAAGTGGCAGCAGGGCAGGTGTTGTTTGTACAAGCCCGTGAAACTCAAGAGAGGCTCAGAGATTTTGGAAATCCATCAACCTGTCAGCCCCACAACCTTACTGTCCATCTTGGAATGCCAACAGAGACGCTTGCCGGTGAATGGTGTTTGCTAGGTATTAACGAATCAACCAAAGAATGATGTGATGTGCTAACATGTCAGATACAATTGCTGTGTTTGTTGTCAGCCCCTGTGAGGGAACTATGGGAAGATTTCTCTTAAATGGCACAGTCTAGACCATTTTCCTGCCTTTTCCCCTGTTGATAGGTCCCACGTGAAGGTTACTATGGGAAACACTCCCTACTGATCCATGAGTCATGTCTGCAGCCTGGAAGGTTCCAACAGCAATGCTATTATCCTCAGGCACAGGTCCTCTGGGATTTTATCTGAGCTGTAGAAAGACAGCCTGGTGGCAGGAAGAACATCTTATAAACAAAACTAAAAGAACCGGGTGTTTATTCACTTACATTGCTGGAAAAAAATAAATCAACAAGGCTATGAGTTAGTTGGATAAGCAAAACTGACTACCTTTTAAGCTCCGAAAGGCTCAGGAACAATTGTATGATGTCCATAGAGAGTTCATTTTCGAATCATTTTGGGGACTAGTCTGCATGAAAAGCAGGTTATCATCAGGATGTAAGTAACATGAGAAGTACCAAGGTCTTTGGGAAGAGTACCGTTTTGTGTCAGAATGAATGTTTAAACAGGAGACTGTTCACTCATGTACAGGAATCACAGAGCATGCTGGTGATCAGACATTTTCAACTAACTCTGGACTGAGAAATCGCTATGGAACACAACAATAGCAAGGAGTGGGAGAAAGATCAAGTGTCCTCAGTGGATTTTTCAGAAGCAGAACTTGGGACTGGGATCTAGGTGATGGGAATTATGGAGGTAGAAGTAGTGCTCTCAGGAGAAAAGGAGCAATTAATTCTCTGGATGAGAGGAGAGCTCAGAGCATCCAGCAGCTGGAGGAGGATACACTAGCCCAACAAAGTGGGCCACATCAGTACTGACTCTCGTTGTTTACCCAAAGCCACATCCCAGTCATTGGCACCTGTTGTTCAGTTGCTCAGTGGTGTCAGACTCTTTGTGACCCCATTGACTGCAGCATGCCAGGCTTTCCTGTCCTTTGCTGTCTCTCAGTTTGCTCAAACTCATGTCCATTGAGTCAGTGATGCCATCCAACCATCTCATCCTCTGTTGTCCCCTTCTCCTCCTGCCTTCAGTCTTTTCCAGCATCAGGGTATTTTCCAGTGAGTCGGCTCCTCACATCAGGTGGCCAAAGTATCGGAGCTTCAGCTTCAGCATCAGTCCTCACAGTCAAGACTCAGACCTGTCTCTCAGCCTTGCCAGTGACTCATCAAATCCACTTTTTTATAATGGGAATACCTACCATTGCACCATCCTTTAAAAGAACTTTCAGAGCTATGATCTCATATCATGACCTGCATAATCCTGGGAGATAGACAAAGGTCAACATCTGTGTGCCTGTGATGTGGAGGCTGAGACAGTGATCCAGCCCAAGGTTACATATCTGGAAGTAACAGAGTTGAGACTAAACCTTATTCCCAGGGTACCACCTCTTTTATGGGTCAGAAGAGGTATTGAATAGTAAGCTACCATTTAGCCTTGTATGTCTACTGATCACAAGGCCAGTGTCATTGATTTGGTTTTGCCCTATGTCCCTCGTATGAGGACCTCCATTCGAGCCTCAAGGAATATTTAAGGAATATTAAATATAAATATTAATATTTAAGGAATATTAAATATTCCTCAAGAAATATTTTTGCTCGAGGAATATTTAAGTCCTTTGTCATGAATTGCTGGCCCTGGTGTGGGATTTCTGATTTTCTTTCTAACTTTTGATACCAACTCTTCGTAATAAGAGAAACATAGTCTATTTTTATTAAAATGACTCAAATGTCTCTGGAAACATTTACAAGGCTTGGAATGTTTTAATAATTTCCTGATCTGGATGCAGTAAGGCATCTGAATCAAATAGCTAATATGAAATTCCTCCTCATTGTGGAGTTTAAATTTTGCTTTATATTATCCTCATGTTTCAATTTAATCACAGCTGATCCACAGATGATCACATGAGCTGAATTTGTGATCTTTTCCTTTGCCATTCAGATTTATAGGGAGTTCTCTCTCCTTTTCATCTCATCTTCTTCCTCCATCCTCTCTAGCCTCACAACTTTTCTCATTATTTAATGGTGTCCTGCCCTGGCGTCTGGATATCCAGAGCCTGTTCCAAATCCTCGCATGGAATGTTCCTACCTTTCATGAGGTCACCTGCACAAGGGCACCATGAGGTGTGGGACAGAAGACACTGGTTCAAGACCACAGTCCACCTCGCGCTGACATTATGATCATACAGCAAGAAAGAACATGGGTGCTTACAACTGCGCATATCCTTTGACCAAGCAATTATACTTTTTATAGCTATGCTACAGAAACAATCAGAGATACGCCCAAAGGTTGTTTACCACTGTAACTTTTACAAGAAAAAACAATTGTTCAGGGACTCCTCAGACTCCAATAAAAAGAAGAACGGCAATAAAAATATATATTATATCCAGATGATAAAAGAAGACTCATCTCAAAGTGTGTATCAGAATCCCCCAGGAGGCTTGTAAAACCAAACACAAATTGCTGTGCGTCATTCCAAGTTCCTGATTAGGTAAATCTAGGATGGAGTCTGGGATTTTGCATTTCTACCATGTTTCAGGGTGATGCTGATGGTCCAGGGACCACATTTTGGGAACCACTGCTTGCCATACAAGAACATGTCATGGTATATGGTCTCTATCTATTAGTCCGAAAAGGCAATTTATGTGGCAAAAACTACTTTAAATCTATTTTGGTAAATCAATACCAATATTTTAAAAGCTGAACGGTGGTTAACTCTAAGTTATACCTGAGTGGTAGGATGGGTTAGGCAGGGAGCAGTATTTCCCTGCCTCCCTCAATTTTGGCATTGACTCATAACTCATTGGAGAAGGAAATGGCAACCGACTCCAGTATTCTTGCCTGGAGAATCCCATGGGCAGAGAAGCCTGTTGGGCTACAGTCCATGAGGTTGCAAAGAGTCGGACACAACTGAGCACACAGCACAAAACTCATAGATCTGGGCTGAAATCCCTTTCCAGCTCTCACCTGTGTATATGATACTAAGCGAATTAGCTAACCCTCAACAGCCACAGCTTCCTCATGTAGAAACAGATAATGATGCTACTTACTTAAAGGAGATATTTTGACTATTAATGGAAATAATGTAACACTCATGTACACGTTCATTTAACAAATATCTGTGCAATTCCTCCTGTGTCCTGGACACTGGAGCTGGGGAAAGAAAGTGAAATGATAAAGAAGACTCGGTGTCTTAACTTCACACAACTTCAAATTTATCAAAGGCACAAAACATTCACCCACCTGCTCCCACTCTCCCATCTTTTCTCTGTGTGGACATATTGGGTTGGTCAAAGAGTTCCTCTGGGTTTTTCCATAATACCTTGTGGAAAAAAGATATTATGGAATATATCCATAATATTTCCATAAGGTATTACGGAAAAACCTAGCAAACTTTTTGGCCACCCCAATACTTCAATGAAAGCACATCTTAAAATAATCCCAATTTTCCCAGTTTCTGATTTATGAGGTCTCAGTGTTTTCTCCATTTCCATTTGCTGCATGAACTATGGCCCTGTCTCAACCTGGGGGAAGTGTTCCTGCTGCTTTACAGAGGGCCTGGGAGAGTTAAAATGTCCAGAGCCTTGCAGGCAAAGGGAGTGTGGATCCTTATCAAGCTCTCCACCTGAGACAAAAGTGCCCTCCAAGAAACCCAAGAACCTGGAAATAAATGCTCCTCATTCCATCAATGAAGGAAGGTACAGGAGGCAAACTTCACGCTATGTTGTTGTCATTCAGTTGTCCAGTCGTGTCTGACATTTTACAACCCCATGTACTGCAGCACACCAGGCCTCCCTGTCCCTCACCATCTCCCAAAGTTTGCGCAAGTTCATGTCCATTGCATTGGTGATGCCATCCAGCCATCTCATCCTCTGATGCTCTCTTCTCCTGCCCTCCTTCTGCCCAGGATCAGGGACTCTTCCAATGAGTCAGCTGTTCACATCAGATGACCAAAATACTGGCGTTTCAGCTTCAGCATCAGTCCTTTCCAACGAGTATTCAGGGTTGATTTCCCTTAAGATTGACCGGTTTGGTCTCCTTGCTGTCCAAGGCACTCTCAGAAGTCTTCTCCAGCACCACAGTTGAAAGGCATCAATTCTTCAGTGCTCTGTCTTCTTTATAGTCCAGCTCTCAGAACTGTACATGACCACTGAATAAACCATTGCCTTGACTATACGGACCTTTGTTGGCAGAGTAACGTCTCTGCTTTTCAACACACTGTTTAGGTTTGTCATCACTTTCCTGCCAAGAAGCAATTGTCTTTTGATTTCATGGCTGCAGTCAGCATCTGCAATGATTTTAGAGCCCAAGAAGAGGAAATCTGTCACTATTTCCACCATTTCCCCTCCTATTTGCCATGAAGGAATGGGGCCAGATGCCCTGATCTTAGTTTTTTCAATACTTAGCTTTAAGCCATCTCTTTCATTCTCCTCCTTCACCCTCATCAAGAGGCTCTTTAGTTCCTCTTCAATTTCTGCCATTAGGGTGGTATCATCCACATATCTGAGGTTGTTGATGCTTCTCCCACCTATCTTAATTCCAGCTTGTAACTCATCCAGCCCTGCATTTCTCATGATGTGCTCAGCATACAGGTTAAACAAACAGGGTGACAGCAGACAGCCCTGTTGTACTCCCTTCTCAATCTTGAACCAATCAGTTGTTTCACACAGGGTTCTGATTTTTGCTTCTTTACCCACATACAGGTTTCTCAGAAGGCAGGCAATGTGGTCTTATATTCCCATCTCTTTAAGAGCTTTCCACAGTTTATTATGATCCACAGAGTCAAAGGTTTTGGCATAGTCGATGAAACAGAGGTAGACGTTTTTCTGGAATTCCCTAGCTTTCTCTGTGATCCAGCAAATGTTGGCAATTTGATCTCTGGTTCCCCTGCCTTTTCTAAACCCAGCTTGGATGTCTGGAAGTTCTTGGTTCACGTGATGCTGAAACCCAGCATGCAAGATTTTGAGCATGACCATACTAGCATGGGAAATGAGTGCAACTGTCTGCTGGTTTGAACATTCTTTAGTACTCCCCTTCTTGGGAATTGGGATGAGGATTGACCTTTTCCAGTCCTGTGGCCACTGCTGGGTCTTCCAGATTTGCTGACATAATGAATGCAATGCCTTGATGACATCATCTTTTAGAGTTTTGAATAGTTCTTCTGGAATTCCATTGCATTCACTAGCTTTATTAACAGCAATGCTTCCTAAGGCCCATTTGACTTCACTCTCCAGAATGTCTGGCTGTGGGTGGCTGACCACACCATTGTAGCAATCCGGTTCATTTAGATTTTTTTTATACAGTTCTTCTGTGTATTCTTTCCATCTATTCTTGATCTCTTCTGCGTCTACTAGGTCTCTACTATTTCTGTCCTTTCTTGTGCCCATCCTTGGGCAAAATGTTTCCTTAATATCTCCAATTTTCCTGAAGAGATCTCTAGTCTTTCTGTTGCTTTCTTCTAATTTTAAACACTGTTCGCTGAAGAAGCCTTCTTGTGTCTCCATGCTGTTCTTTGGAAATCTGCATTTGGTTGGATATTCCTGCCCCTTTCTCCTTTGCTTTTCACTTCTCTTCTTTCTTTAGCTATTTGCAAGGCCGCCTCAGATGCAACGTAAAACAAGGGCTTGAGACCCTGGGGCTACCTTATCTAAAACCACACAGCCCAGGGGCGTGCAGAATACCAGGGTCAGGATTCATCCCAGAGGTACTCTCCTAATAGAGTGTCTTGGAGCTCTGGTTCTGAAGAGACTGGCCCGCCCCATGCCCAGTGGGAGATGCCCCCAGGAAATGGAGCCTTGCTTTCTCAGCCTCCTTGGCCAGGCCTCTCTCTTGATAATTATGTTTACTCAACCTGCACTGCACCTGGCGGTGCTGCAGGCAGTGGGTGTGTTTTACTGCCCTCTGGGCCTCTAACTAGAGAAAGAGGAGGAGGGGGAGCAAAGCTGGATCAATTCTGCAAAATCAACCCGTGAAACTTCAAGAGAAAAAGAAAAATGAAGTAATGACTCTATTTTAGGAGAGCCAGTCCCTCCCCCGCCAGGTATCTTAGGCTTTGTGTTTTCTGGCATTTCTTAAACTTCAGAAGAAAGTTGTAAAAATGCTCACCAAAGGTCACCATGCAAGAAAGGAAACACAACTCACAAGACAGGGGTCAATAAAAATCAAGGTGGATGTAAATTCTGCGCATGCTTATGCTCCTAAGCTCTGTCGTGTCCAACTCTTTGCGACCCCGTGGACTGTAGCCCGCCAGGCTCCTCAGCCCATGGGATCCTCCAGGCAAGAATACTGGATCGGGCTGCCATTTCTTCCTCCAGGGGATCTTCCTGATCCAGGGATGGAACCCAAGTCTCCTGTGTCTCCTGCATCTCGTGCATTGGCAGGCAGATTCTCTACCACTGAGCCAACTGGGAAACCTGTAAATTCTACAGCATGTCCATTAAAGAAAGAAAAGAAAGTGAAGCATGAAAGGCACCTCCATCATACAACAGAATCTACTCTGCAAGTCCTCTAGAAGACAATTAACATCCACTTTTGGTTCATCTTTCAACAATTCTGCCCAGTAGGTACATTAAGTCTTTTCATATGCACTGAACTGACGAGAAAACCAAGACAGGGCAGATACAGCTATGTGGGTGTGGTAGACACACAACTGGAATCAGATTCTTGCACCTCCAAAGCTTATGTCAAGAACTGCAATTCTGTGTCTGCCTGCTCAGTCAGCACTGCGTGCTGAACCTCTGCTAAGGTCACAGGACTTCAAACACTGAGAAATGAATGGGGTCAACTCAAGTTGGGAGCCCAGGGAAGGCAGTGAGTCTGTCTGTGGTTTCCTCTGTCTGAGATGCCCTGCGGCCTTTTGGTTTTGTTCACTGCCACATTCCAGAGGATCTTCTGACTGCAGGCGTGGGTCAGCAAAATGTCGACTGAGGAGCGGTGGCCAGCTGTGAGCAGTCACACCCCTCAAAACCTCAGCTTACAACAGAACATTAACACACATTCCCCTGCAGACTGCTGGTCTGCAATCTAGCAAGCTGCTGGGCAAAGAGGAGGCCACCTCTGCCTTGGTGCATGGCCAAAGCTTGCTGTTAGAAAGACAAACCCTTGGAGATCTCTTTATTGAAATATCAGGATTTTCCTTTGATTGCTGAAGCTTTTCATGACATAGGGCTTTGGGAGAATTATGAGGGGATTTCAGAGACCAAGACCCATGAATTCCCCTTCCACTGGACTCTAGACACCATACCTTATGTGTGGCCCCGTGAAGAATAATTCTACAATGCAATAAGCAAAAGGAAGACAACATGTCCTTTCAAAGTCATACTGAACCATTGTCTGCTAAGCCAAGCGTATTTCATTTTCTATGGAAATGCATCTTTGCTTGACTTATTATTTACCACTGATTAGGACTGGACTCTACCAAGTTGGATATTAACATGTGGACTGATAAGTTACAAATGATTTTTGTCCAGTAGAGTTGCAAATGATTTCACTTTGGTGAAAAAGATAATCTCAAAAGTTTCCATTTTATTGCCCTGTATGACATAAAGCCATTCTGTATTTAACTTGGCGATCATATTTTAACATTGTTTTTTCCACTGACATATATCCAGCCTCTCCTGTATACCATTTCCTCATTAAGGAATTAAAATATGGCTTTGATGCTCTCCATATATTTGTATTAAGATCCTATTTCTAGCTTTTCAGTGTTTCCTTTGGCAGTGCCTGGGCAATTCTTAGGGAGAGAAGCAACTGTAGTTTAAGGCATTTAGCAATGTGAAGACTATAAAGTGCAAGGAGGGAAATCCCACTGGGAGTATCTATGCTGTTTAACTTGATCCTTGCCTATAGCTGTCCATAAACACTGTCTAGAAGCTATTCCTCACAGTGTGTTGATATTGGACTCCAGAACAAAATCAAACTAAATAAAACAATGCATAATGAGAAAGCCCTATGCAAACAAGTAGATGAACAGAGAAGTTACAGTTTTTGAAATGAAATGGAACCTGGTGGTGGCGGCCACCCAGAGAGCACCCTTCTTGCTTCTAAATTCTATCTTTCTACAGGTACTTGCTTTCTCCCCAAGCCTAGAGCCTATTTTCAAGGTCCCATGCATTGGATGGAATTTCCTGTGCAAAGAAAAACAAACTGCCTCAAGTATATTTTACCTTAATCTCCATAGCAATCATTGCAAAGATTCAATGCCTTCTTGAATGGATACCAACCTCAGACAACCTTTCCTTGTCCCATTTGAGGCCTCGAGTCCACCAGCAGGGACTCAGTAACATCCAGGTTCTAGAGACAATTGCTTGCAATCTACTAATAGAAGATTACAAGTGTATTTCTTTCTTTTAACCATCTTGGTAGTGGAGCTGACAGAGTCTGGGGAGAGGATTTGTTGAGAAATAAACAAATATGTCCTACTATTTATGGTGTATGTGTGCACAAAAGAGGGCTCCTGTTTGAGGCTACCCTTCAGTTTTGGCATTTCTCCTGAAACTTATACAGAGACTAGACTGTGTGTTTTGTTGATATACTTGTTATAAAAATAGTAACCATCTAGACTGCATCAGTACACTAGTTTCTGCAGTCTCTGACCACACGTTTCCACTGCTAAGGCAGTTTCATGTGGGGAGGTTGGGAGTATCAGAACAATTGGTTTAACCAGAATAGTGATATTCCTCCCAGAATAATGCCTAACTCCTGAGATTTCCAGGAAAATTTCTGCCAAATAGGTCATGGGAAAGAGCTCTAGGATAATCCATGTCAGAGTTCTGCTATTTAGGCTGTATACAACTTACAAATGCCTGTAAATAGTGAGTCCATGTGCCAATATTATCATTTATGTCTGCAATCCATTAACTGTCTCTGTCATATTCTAGATTCTCAAATATTTTGCCTCTCCCTCAAAGAAAAATACTATGAACTATACACATAACCACATTTCTTTAAGTCATTGGTGTTGCTTAATATAGGGCTTTCTTTTCTCTCTCACTACAAGTAATAATTTGTGTATTATGTTATAGTCTTACATGCCACATGGTAGGAAGTCACATATATGGCTGCTGCTTTTAAGTCGCTTCAGTCGTGTCCAACTCTGTGTGACCCCACAGACGGCAGCCCACCAGGCTTCCCCATCCCTGGGATTCTCCAGGCAAGAAAACTGGAGTGGGTTGCCATGTCCTTTTCCAATGCATGAAAGTGAGAAGTGAAACTGAAGTCGCTCAGTCGTGTCCGACTCTTTGCGACCCCATGGACTGCAGCCCATCAGGCTCCTCCGTCCATGGGATTTTCCAGGCAAGAGTACCAGAGTGGGTTGCCATTGCCTTCTCTGCACATATATGGCAAAAAATCTGAATTGTGTCTGTTCTAAGGCAATGGATTCATCTATCTTTTCCCTAATGTTCTCAGATCACTGGCCCACTAGTGTAGTAACTTATTTTTAAAAGATAGTATAAAAATTTTTTGATACATAAATTTAAAAAATAAAAACAACAACGACAGTAAGAAATTACTACACTGTTGGTGGGAATGTAAACTGGTACAATGACTATGGAGAATAGTATGGAGGTTCCTTAAAAAACCAAAAATAGAACTACTATCCATCCATGTATGTGTGTACTCAGTCACCTCCAACTCTTTGCCACCTAATGGATTGTAGCCTGCCAGGCTCCTCTGTCCATAGGATTTTACAGGAGAGAATATTGGAATGGGTTGCCATTTCCTTCTCCAGGGGATCTTGCTGACCCAGGGATTGAACCCATGTCTCTTCCATCTCCTGCACTGGCAGGCAGATTCTTTACCACTAACACCACCTGAGACACCTAGAACTACCGTATGATCTATGAGTGGTAATTCCACTCCTGGGCATATATCCAGACAAAACATAATTTGAAAAGATACATGTACCCTAATGTTGATTGCAGCATTAATTACAATAGCCAAGACATGGAAGCAACCTAAATGTCTGTCAACAGAGGAATGGATAAAGATTCAGTTCAGTTCAGTTGCTCAGTTGTGTCCAACTCTTTGCAACACCATGAATCGCAGCACGCCAGGCCTCCCTGTCCATCACCAACTCCCGAAGTTCACTCAGACTCACGTCCATTGAGTCTGTGATGCCATCCAGCCATCTCATCCTCTGTCGTCCCCTTTTCCTCCTGCCCCCAATCCCTCCCAGCATCAAAGTCTTTTCCAATGAGTCAACTCTTCGCATGAGGTGGCCAAAGTACTGGAGCTTCAGCTTTAGCATCATTCCCTCCAAAGAAATCCCAGGGCTGATCTCCTTCAGAATGGACTGGTTGACTCTCCTTGCAGTCCAAGGGACTCTCAAGAGTCTTCTCCAACACCACAGTTCAAAAGCATCAATTCTTCAGCACTCAGCCTTCTTCACAGTCCAACTCTCACATCCATACATGACCACTGGAAAGACCATAGCCTTGACTAGACGGACCTTTGTTGGCAAAGTAATGTCTCTGCTTTTCAATATGCTATCTAGGAATATTACTTGGCCATAAAATGGAATGAAATAATGCCATTTGCAACAATATGGATGGACCTAGAGATTATCATACTAAGTGAGGCAAGTCAGAGAGAGAAAGACAAATATGATATCACTTATATGTGGACTCTAAAAAGATGATATAAGAACTTATTTACAAAACAGTAACAGACTCACAGACATAGAAAACAAACTTATGGCTACCAAAGGGCAAAGGTGGGTTGCTGCTGCTGCTGCTGCTAAGTCGCTTCAGTCGTGTCTGACTCTGTGTGACCCCATAGACGGTAGCCCACCAGGCTCCCCCGTCCCTGGGATTCTCCAGGCAAGAACACTGGAGTGGGTTGCCATTTCCTTCTCCAATGCATGAAAGTGAAAAGGGAAAGTGAAGTCACTCAGTCATGTCCAACTCTTCACAACCCCATGGACTGCAGCCTCCCAGGCTCCTCCATCCATGGGATTTTCCAGGCAAGAGTACTCGAGTGGGGTGCCATTGCCTTCTCCAAAGGTGGGTTGGGGGGAATAAATTAGGAGTTTGGGATTAACATATATACACTATTATATATAAAATTTATAATCAACAGGGACCTACTATATAGCACAGAGGACTCTACTCAGTATTCTGTAATAACCTATATGGGAAAAGAATCTGAAAAAGAATGACAATATGTATATGTATAACTGAATGACTTTGCTGTATACCTGAAACTAACACAACATTGTAAATCAACTAAACACCAATATAAAAATTAAATTAAACATTTTAAATTAATTAATTAATTTAATTAAAAGAAGAAATTAAAGATAAATAAACATTGAGATAAATTTTAATTAAAAAAATTTTTAAAGACACTAGATTGATCTGACATTATTCCTTCCAAAGGGTCATCGCTGGATGCCGATGAAAACTGGCTTTTTTATTAAGAGCTCAAGAATCAAACCTTCAATAATTGTGTTAGACTTTTATCCACTGGTCAAAGGTATTCTGAATCCAAAGTTTGGCCTTCAGTTTTCTGGTGCTTATTCCATTATTTCTGAGTCCTCAATGGTGAGTTAGAGGGCTCAGGCTAAATTTTCTCAGTTCCATTAGATATCTCTTGCCTCAATAAGGAGATTTGAAAATCTTTACAAATACTAGTTAGTTAAGTTGCTTGGTCAGTCGTGTCCGACTCTTTGAGACCCCGTGGACTGTAGCCCACCAGGCTCCTCCGTCCATGGGATTCTCCAGGCAAGAATACTGGAGTGGGTTACCATTTCCTTCTCCAGGGCATCTTCCCGACCCAGGGATCAAACCCAGGTCTCCCGCATTGCAGGCAGATGCTTTAACCTCTGAGCTATCAGTCATAAATTTTGAGAATTTTTGGAAAATCAAACCACTTTCAAGTATACCATATGATTCTCATGGAAATTTATAAATCTCTTGTCTGCCTCATAAAGTAGTATTCCCACATATTCCTGTTGAATACTTCCTTCTGTTGTCTAGAGACAGGAGGTTTTCCTCTTTTCTAAGGCTTTTTTTTTTTTTTCTGCTGGCACCACATAGCATGCAGGATCTGATCCTCACCAGGGATCGAATTTGTGTCCTCTGCAACGAGAGAATGGATTCTAAAGCACTGGACCACCAGGGAAGTCCTTTTAAGGCTTTTTAAAATTGAAATAACCATGTTAGTTATTTTGTTTGCCTTTCTGATCTAGGACATAATAATTGCACTCCGTGTTTTCTTCTTTCTAGACAATATTCTCTTAAAAAATTAATGGGCAGGATGAGATGGCTGTGTGCCTTGTTACATATTCCCCAAGGCATAGTATATTGAAAAATGAAAATCTGGTTGTGAAATGGCTTTTGACCATATTTTTCTTAAAATGGGACAATCAATTACATAGTCATCTCTGGCACAACTTCTGACTCCTTTTGCAATATCATTCTTTATATGACTCAATCATGAAAAATAATGGTCAACATCATTTTTCCACAGCCACCCACCTCCCATGTGGAATGAAGTTACCACCTCCCATGTGGAATGAAATCACCAGGGGCTGTTAGACCAAAATGCTCCAGGCTTTTTGGAGACCTTACCATTCACCAAAATCTCCCCCAGCCTCCCCCCTCTTTTTTTTTCTAGCACTTTAAGATGAAAGGGTAAAAACAAAATGAAATACGCTGTGTTATTATGGAAGCCTTCTCTGTTCTAATCGAATTTGTACTTCAATAAATTCTTCAAATTTCCTTTAAACTTTCCTAAGAAATGCTGTAGCTTAACACTTCTTTCACACTGGACCAAAAGTCTTTGTAAGTTTTTTCCCCATACAAAAGGCTTACATGCCTTTTTGTCCATTTGGTTTCTTAGACTCCATATTTCTTATGATACTTGCTTCTGGTTAGTAATGCCTTGGCCCTATAAAGACCCACGGAAGGATTCTCTCGTTGTGAAACTTCCACACAGCACAGATTTTGCGTTCCATTTTCCGAAATGGCCAGAGACACTGGTTGCATTCAGAGTTGCGTGCTAACCTTCCTTGTCTTCTCCTTAAGCTGGCTCATCCTAGCGGTGATGAGGGGAGGGTCTACCTCTCCCTTGCTTCTGCTGTATCTCTAATACCTAGCCCATGCGTGCGCATGTGCTGTCGCGGAATCGTGTCTGACTCTTTTGCGACCTCATGAACTGTGTAGCCCACCAGGCTCCTCTGTCCATAGGACTTCTCAGGCAAGAATACTGGAGTGGGTTGCCATTTCGACCAACTGGCTTGTCAGTTCGACCCAGGGATCGAATCTGCATCTCTTGCATCTCCTACCTTGGCAAGAGGAGTCGTAACCACTGAGCCACTTGGGAAGCCCCTAATACCTAGTCCTGTGCCTAGTATATTCAGTTCAGTTCCGTTCAGTCGCTCAGTCGTGTCCGACTCTTTGTCTAGTATATATATGCTGCTGCTGCTGCTGCTAAGTCACTTCAGTCGTGTCCGACTCTGTGCGACCCCATAGACGGCAGCCGACCAGGCTCCCCCGTCCCTGGGATTCTCCAGGCAAGAACACTGGAGTGGGTTGCCATTTCCTTCTCCAATGCATGAAAGTGAAAAGTGAAAGTTGCCTAGTATATAGTAGTCCTCAATCTCTGTTTGTTGAGACAATGAATTAGTCCCTTCCCTGAAGATCATGTGTGTGTGCGGGGATGGGGGGTGGGATGAATTGGGAGATTGGGATTGACACATATGCACTCCTATGCATAAAATAGACATAGACAACTAATGAGAACCTACTCTATAGCATAAGGAACTCTGCTCAATGCTCTGCGGTGACCTAAATGGGAAAGAAATCTAAAAATGAGTATGTACATATGACTGGCTATGACTAATTTGTATATGAAAAAGTATATACATATGATACATATATGTATACATACAACTGATTCACTTTGCTGTGCAACAGAAACATAGCATTATAAATCAGCTATACTCCAATTTAAAAAAAAATCATGTATAGAGTATGAGCCACTAACTTGTTTAAAATATCTCTTCTAAAAAAATAAAATAAAATAAAAGATCTCTTCTCTGGGCCAGAGTTTAGAGTCACAGATCTGCAGATTTTTGAGTGTCCTAAATTCCTCTGGATATGCAGTGAAGGCCACAGACATTCTGCGCAGGGAGGGTTTAAATGCCCACATTCAAAGGGTCAGTTGAGAATTCAGAGACTGACTGACTCCCTAAGTTCCATCCATGAGCTCTACCTTAAGAGCCTCTGGTCTCAACTGTTCATGAATCTGTGATAAGACAAGGCCAGGGATGGAGGACCCAGAAAAGGGACTTCCCGAGTGGTGGGGATCTGAGGAGCTGAAACAGAGACTTGGAGGTCACTGATGGCCAGTGAAGGCCACAAACAGATGGTGAAGAGTTGGGATCAAGGAGAAAGTTGAAGAAACTTTTTTGATAAAGAAAATGTGAGAAGATTAGCCTTACTCAGCACAGAGATATTCATTCAAACAAACACTGTAAGTAAGATTCTTGGGGTGCCCTGGAGTTGAGATCTGGTGTTTACAAAAAGGAAATAGAGATCTGAAACTGCCTAGGACTTGGGACCCAACACCCAAGTGGTTTCTCCTTCGAGTCCAGGCTGAGGGAGTCACCAGTCCTGGACTTTCCATGCAGAGTGAGAAGGGGAAGCAGTTAGCAGGGTAAAGGAAACTCTAACTCAATGTGTCAGTTTCATTGAGCATCTACATTGTTTTGACTAGGCCAGGAGCTAGGGATAAAGCAGGGACACTGTCCTCGTGGAGCTCAAATGGCTGCCTGTCCTGCCTGCATATCAGAAGGGAGAAGAGTGACTCATGTCTCACACTGAGCCACACTACAAGGAACGGCATCAGCAGGTCCAGTGCGCCCCACACAGAAGAGTACTGGCGAGCAGTTGGGAGCAGCTGTGCTCTCCAGGGGCCATCGGGCCATGTCTGAAGACAACTTGGGTTGTCATACCTGGAGGAGCAGGAGATACTTCTGACATCTAGTGTATGCAAATGTAAACTGGTACAACCACTATGGAGAATAGGATAGAGGTTCTTTAAAAACTAGAACTAGCATGTGTAAGTGAAAGTGTTAGTCACTCAGTCATGGCCAACTCTTTGCAACTCCATGGATTGTAGCCTACCAGGCTCCTCTGTCCATGGAATTCTCCAGGTAAGAATACTGGAGTGGGTGGCCATTCCCTTCTCCAGGGGATCTTCCCATCCCAGGGATCAAACTCGGGTCCCCTGCATTGCAGGCAGATTCTTGACCATCCAAGCCAACAAGAAAGCCCTGCAGAACTGCCATATGATCCAGCAATCCCACTCCTGGATATATACCCAGAGAAAACCATCATTTGAAAAGATACATGGACTCTATGTTCATTGCAGTGTTATTAACAATAACCATGACATGCTGTGAGGCAGTGCCCCCCATGAACGGTTCAGCCCAAGAAATCAAGAGTGCTGAGGATGACGAGCCCTGCACGTGAGTCAAGGGCTCTGTACACGCTTGTGTACTGTTTCCTGCTTTGCCTGACACGCTCAGGGAATGAAGGTTATTACCATGAGAAAAACAAACAGGGAAAATGCACGTTTCCTGAGACACAGTCTTCAGTGGAGGAATTTCACTGGCTAACCGGTGCTGTGAGGGTGGAAAGTTGTGCAAGGTGCAATGAAACAGTGCTAGGAGCTCTGTGTTTGGGGTAAATTTCACTGGAAGTGGATGCAAGGAATATGTGCACATTTAAAATCAGCCTAAGTCAAACCTCATCAGACCAGAAGGGTAACTCTTGTGCAACAGACACCACAGAACTCATCCTGAGCTCAGGAGAAATGGCTTTGGCATTGTGTGGGTCCCTGCCTCTCCCCAGCAGTGCAGCTAATTGGGAAATATTGGGATGCTCTTCCTTCTGCATGATCGCCACGTGGGCAGGAATTTGAAGGGCCTGGAGTTCTGAACTACTGTAGCCCATAAGGCCAAATTGCATGTCTATATTTGAAGATAGCTGTGCTTTGATTTCATTCAACTTTCTTCAAAGCACTGAGTCACTGAAAGCGAGAAAGACATTGCCAACTGAATGTACCTTTGTTTCTATTTTATGAACTGGCAGTGAAACAGACAGCAAAGAGCTTGGCCCTTAAAACACTGTTGATTTGCTCACTTACAGTTCCTGCCCATTTTTTCCTTCCTCTGTGACACTCTCTGCTTTTATTGTCAGACCACCCAGGGAGGTCCTTGATTCTGCAGGGTGTTGTGGCAGGGTTTGAATTCTTGGGAGCATGGTCCCATAGCCATGGAAGCACAGGTGTCGGAGGCCAGAAAGCTGGGTGCAGAGTTCTTTAGTAGGGTCCCAGCTGCGGCCTTCACCCTCACTCTCTTTATGTCCCACTGTTCCTGTCAAAGGTGCAACAGGATACAAGCCAATTATCTGAAGAGGAGCTAACCAGTGTTCCTCCCCACCATCACATCCAATACTTTAGCCACCTGATGCGAAGAGCTGACTCATTTGAAAAGACCCTGATGCTGGGAGGGACAGGGGGCAGGAGGAGAAGGGGACGACAGAGGATGAGATGGCTGGATGGCATCACCGACTCAGTGGACATGGGTTTGGGTGGACTCCGGGAGTTGGTGATGGACAGGGAAGCCTGGCATGCTGTGGTTCATGGGGTCACAGAGGGTCGGACACGACTGAGCGACTGAAAAACCACCACCATTAGATGGACTGCCTGCCAGGTCTGCGGGCATCCTCCCATGTTCTGCAAGCTGGTGCCCTTCCATTCCATCACCCCACCTCCTGAAGGAGTGCAGGCCACTGGAAGTGATTCTGAGTCACTGTGATTTTAATGGAATACAACATCTGGCCCAAAAGTGGTTATGATTCTGACTTTTTTTTTTTTTTTTACTGACCCTCTCCCCAAATAATCTCTTTTGGGAGAAATAAATTAATTTTATGAGGTCACAAAAAGATGGTCTGGTTAATAAACTTGATCTGTATCTACAATCTGTCAGATGAACTATTATGTGATGGTTTACAGAAGCTTCAAAAGAAGAGTCTCAGACCAAAGAGCCCATGTATCTCATTTGAAGTTAGTGCTACAGAGGGAAGGACCACACAAAGGAGGTGTTTAGAGAAAATGAATTTGGTAACTTCAGAGAAATTCCTACAGCAAGGTTGTAGAGGTTAATGAGCCTGTGCATGGTGACAGCAGAAGGGAATCTGATAGGTGACTGTGCAAAAGAAAGGTAAGCTTAGAATATCTAACAGAGGATCAGAATAATCATGTAATCTCAAAAAGCACATGTTCACTTAAGATGCAAGTTATAAAGATAAATGCTACACGGAAATCGGTTTCTGAGCTATGAGTGGAATTTCCCCATGAAAAAACACCCCCACTACATTCTTGTAGCTACATGTACGAACCAAAGGTTTAAAGAGCCTCACTATGAACCCTCATTATCAGTATTACTAGAATAAAAGTACATAGTTTAGGAGGTTTCCATGAAAGGAATCATTCAGAATATATTCCTTTGCAGAAAATGACAGCTCATGTTTCCAAACTCTTATTACGACTATGGTCAGCCTTTGGAGATAAAAGAAATAAATACAAGATGAGGGGCCACTAAAGGAATTCAAACAAATAGGGAAATTCAGCTACTTGAAGTTGACACAGGAAGTGGATGGTTTCACATTCACAAACTAAACAGCCCTAGAAAATGAGCGTGTATCACATACTGAAAGCTCAGGGGGGGAAACATTTGCAGACCACTTACAGGACTTTCCAAAACACAGCTTTGGTTTCCTTTAAAGCTACCATCATAAACTCAGGAAATCTGGAAGCCTGTTTTACATAGAAGTTTTATCATTACAATATATGAGAAATGTTGCCTTTGGCTGGGCTCACAGAACTCTCACAAAGAGCTCGGCAAACTAGGTATGACCCGTGAGCCAAAGCCTGCCCACCACCAGTGTTTGTTCAGTCTGAGAGGAGAGAAATCTTACATTTTTAAATGGTGAAAAGAAAAGTCAAAAGGATAACATTTTATGACACATGAAAATCAATTGCAATCAGAACTTGAAGATCCATGAATGAAGTCTCTTTGAAACTCTTTGCGACCTCATGGACTGTAGCACTCCAGACTCCTCTGTCCATGGGATACTCCATGCAAGAACACTGAAGTGGGTTGCCATTTCTCCCCCCAGGGGATCTTCCCAACCCAGGGATCAAATCCAAGTCTCCTGCATTGCAGGCAGATTCTTTACCATCTGAGCCACAAGGGAAACCCCGTTTGGAACACAGCCCTCCCCAACGGTTTACATTTTGTCCCTGGCTGCTTTTGAGCTACAAGGCAGAGTTGAGTCCTTGTGACAGAGACCCTTATGGTCTGCAAAGCAGAAAATATTTACTACCTGGCCCTTTACCGAAAACATTTCCTGACTCCTCCTCTAATATGTTAAAGACCAGCTTAATCTGAAAGTAAAAGTACCAAAAAAAACAAAACAAAAAACAACAAAAAAAAAAACACACCAATATGGAGGAAAAAGGAGAGAGAAAAATGTCTTGTTCATGAGTTGATTTTCATAAGCTGCACTTGACTCTGTCCTGCATATCTGTACCTGCTCTCATGATACCCTGGCCATCTCCAATTAAACAGAGTGCCCTCCCTGCAAACCTTGTCAATCTTTCTGTTATGTGATCTGTGGAAAGCCCAGGTGTGGTCGGAAATTTGATGCAAAAGTTGGAATTAGTTCTTATTTCAGCTGGTTGAGGTTACCTAGGTAACATAACAAACCAAAAATAGCTGAAGAATCTGTGTAAATGAAAAACAAATATATGCAGAGAGGGAGCAATCAGTTTTCAGAAGAAAGAGAAATGTTCTTTTGGATGGAGTGCCCCATTGGGAATGAGATGCCTGGTGTTAAATGAAGGGAAGGGAGTGGAGGGACTTTTGTGGGTCCCAGTGGGACTTCTGAACAGCTAACAGAGTACAGAATTTTATTACTGATTGTGAGCTGTGGCAAAGTTTAGAGTTCCCTGTTTGTACTGATACCATGAAGGTCAATGGGTATTTTGGTAACAAATTTCCATACAGAGAGAATGGTAACTTTGGGGGATTATTCTCATGGCGGGTTTGGTGATTCTTTCACACACTTTTTTCAAATGAAAATGAGCATCAAGGCATCAGAAATGCCAGAGGATGATGCAAGTGGTTATCGACCTTTGCTCCTCCAGGTGGGTTCCATGGACCAGCAGCGTCAGAATCTTTTGGTAGCTCTGTGGAAATACAGAATCTCAACCCTCCCCCTCCCAGATCTGCATGTGAAAGGGATCCCCAGATCATCTGAATATACGGGAATTTTTGAGATGCGCTAATCATAGCCACCAGGGGAGCAGAGATACAGTTCCAGGTTCAAACGGTGCTAATTCACTAGTTCAGTTCAGTCGCTCAGTCATGTCTGATTCTTTGTGACCCCATGGACTGCAGCACGCCAGGCTTCCTTGTCCATCACCAATTCCCAGAGCTTGCTCAAACTCATGTCCATTGAGTCGGTGATGCCATCCAACCATCTCATCCTCTGTCGTCCCCTCTCCTCCTGCCTTCAATCTTTCCCAGCATCAGGGTCTTTTCCAATAAGTCAGTTCTCCACATCAGGTGGCCAAAGTATTGGAGTTTCAGCTTCAGCATCAGTCCTTCCAATGAATATTCAGGACTGATTTCCTTTAGGATGGACTGGTTGGATCTCCTCGCTGTCCAAAAGACTCTCAAGAGTCTTCTCCAACGACACAGTTCACTGGTAGCCTTGGATAAATCCCTCACTGTCTTGTGGCCTCAGTCATCTTCTCTCTCAAGTGGGCCTAAAATCACCTTCCCCTAATTTTTGACCAATATTCTCACTCCCGTGAAATCATGAACTTGAACCTGCTTGAAAGAGTAAAGATCTTGTTAATGGCCAACATCTCCAGACCTCAACCATGTGTTCTGCTCTGCACTGCACTGACTTCGGAAGATGGAGCTTTCAGTTCAGTCTCACAAAAACTGTCTGATGAGAGTAATCCTGTCAATTTCACTGTATAGATACAGAAGCTGAGCCATGGCAAAATTCAGTGCTTCACCCAGGGTTGTACATCTCTTCCGTCCCACAAGTGCAGTTTGAGCCCCTAGGCTATGTCTTACCCCTGAACTACACTGCCTCTAAAATACAATACTGACCAGTGGGAATATGAAATTATAATCACAAAGGACAGTTTAAAAAACCACTGCACAGTGAGAACAAAGGCATAACATGTTTTAAACTCTTTTGCTTTTGAATCTATGCAAAAGGAAGAAAACACTAAACAGAGAAGTACCCTGAAGATTAATGAAGTCCCTGAACACCCAAACCAGCCTGAATGTGTTATCAAAAATGGTGGCCAGCTGCGGTCCGTGACTTTGCTTCTAGTAGGTAAGTGTGAACTCGATGACTGGGGTTCATGCAAAGCGCCAGGAGATGCCCTGGGTTATCCATTGAGATACACTGTGTCTTAGACTTATAAAAGTTAGTTGTCACAGTTGAAGGAAGATAAAGTCTTTAGTGTAGAAACTTACAGAGCTGACCCTAACTTTACCATTTAGCTTCAAAATGTTTCAGTTATAAAGGTATTTTGTGTATTTTTCAGAGTCTACTCTGTTCCCTCTGGCAACAGAAACTTTAAGCTTACAGATGGTTCTAAACAAACATCATTTGGAAACCTCTTAAAAATCCCCCTACTTCTTGGCTTTGGGCTAATAGCTTGCTTGTTTTGCACTGAGGACTATCCTAAGAGTTTTTCAAATATTGACTTAAGTATTAACCCTTTCAACAATCTATTTTGGTAAGTGGTACTGTTAATTCTATATTATGATTTAGATCAATTGGGTTATTATTTAGCTGAGGAAGCACAGATAGGTTAAGTGATGCTCCTAAGATCACACAGATAGTATCTGGTAGAACTGGATTTCAAACTGAAGCAGTGGGTCCACACTCCCTACTCTTCTTATTACCCTAGAGAGCCTGTGCGTAAAGTTACCTCTCAGGGATTTTTTTTTTTTTTACTTTGACTTTAGTATGGTTGAAAGTGAAATCAAAGTGTTAGTCACTCAGTCGTGTCCAACTCTTTGGGACCCATGGACTGTAGGCTCCTCTGTCCATGGGATTCTCCAGGCATGAATACTGGAGGGGGTTGCCATGCCCTCCTCCAGGGATCTTCCTGAGCCAAGGATTGAACCCATGTCTCCTGCACTGCAGGCGGATTTTACTATCTGAGCCACCAGGGAAGCCCTTAATATGATTACAAAATATATTTTTAAAGGAGGACCTAAAAGCTGCATTGGTAAAATATTGGTGTTTTCATTTTTAAGAAAAAATAAAGGGCAGTTCTGACTGAGTGACTTAGCATACACACATGTGCATCATAGCTTTGGAGAGTCCATGTGATTAAGGACCACGTGGATGAAACCATTGCACCCACATTTTTAGTCTTATTCTGGGGCAGGGTTTCTCAGCGTCGGGGGAAGGAGGGCCATCTCACCACCCCTTCTCCCCGCCCAGGGATGGTTTCGATCACCACCACTTGGGGAGGTTGGGAACTGGGGTTGCTACCAGCATCTAGTGAGTTAGAGGTGAGGGTTGCCACTAAACATCCTATAGCACATGGGACAGTACCGCAAAGGATGAACTGGCTCCATGTGTCACTAACACTGAAGTTAACAAACCCTGTTCTGTAGGAATAAGGGTAGATGGCATTTACTGGGCACTAGTTAAGAACATGCACTAAAACCACAGACCAGAGGAGAAGGTGCCAGATGTTAGATGTGACAGAAGGTAGACAGTTACAAAACCAGGAGGAATGTGCTGGATTGAAAACGGTGCAAGGTGCTTAAAGGTACAACGGGACAGACAAGTGCCAACAGCCTTTACAGGGATTCCAGGGCTAAGTCAGAGACACCAAGGGGGGCAGGTTCACCACAGATCACAATGTGCAGGGCAGAGATTTGCAGAGACATGGATGGACCTAGAGATGGTCAGATTCAGTTCAGTTCAGTCGCTCAGTCGTGTCCGACTCTTTGCAGCCCCATGAATTGCAGCACGCCAGGCCTCCCTGTCCATCACCAACTCCCGGAGTTCACTCAGACTCATGCCCATCGAGTCGGTGATGCCATCCAGCCATCTCATCCTCTGTCGTCCCCTTTTCCTCCTGCCCCCAATCCCTCCCAGCATCAGAGTCTTGTCCAATGAGTCAACACTTCGCATGAGGTGGCCAAAGTACTGGAGTTTCAGCTTTAGCATCATTCCTTCCAAAGAACACCCAGGGCTGATCTCCTTCAGAATGGACTGGTTGGATCTCCTTGCTGTCCAAGGGACTCTCAAGAGTCTTCTCCAACACCACAGTTCAAAAGCATCAATTCTTCGGTGCTCAGCTTTCTTCACAGTCCAACTCTCACATCCATACATGACTACTGGAAAAACCATAGCCTTGACTAGATGGACCTTTGTTGGCAAAGTAATGTCTCTGCTTTTCAATATGCTATCTAGGTTGGTCATAAATTTTATTCCAAGGAGTAAGCGTCTTTTAATTTCATGGCTGCAATCACCATCTTCAGTGACTTTGGAGCCCCCAAAAATAAAGTCTGACACTCTTTCCACTGTTTACCCATCTATTTCCCATGAAGTAATGGGACCAGATGCCATGATCTTAATTTTCTGAATGTTGAGCTTTAAGCCAACTTTTTCACTCTCCTATTTCACTTTCATCAAGAGGCTTTTTAGTTCCTCTTCACTTTCTGCCATAAGGGTGGTGTCATCTGTATATCTGATGGTCAGACTAAAGTGAAGTAAAACACACAGAGACAAATACCATAATGTGATCTATCACTCATACATGGAATCTGAAAAGCAGATACAAATGAACTTATTTTCACAACAGAAACAGACTCACAGACACAGAAAACAAATTTATGCTTACCAAAGGGAAAAGGGTGGTAGCGGGAGGATAAATTAGGAGTTTGAGATGAACATATACATACCACTATGTGAAAAGAAGAGAAGCGAAAAGCAAAGGAGAAAAGGAAAGATATAAGCATCTGAATGCAGAGCTCCAAAGAATAGCAAGAAGAGATAAGAAAGCCTTCTTCAGTGATCAATGCAAAGAAATAGAGGAAAACAACAGAATGGGAAAGACTAGAGATCTCTTCAAGAAAATTAGAGATACAAAGGGAACATTTCATGCCAAGATGGGCTCAATAAAGGACAGAAATGATATGGACCTAACAGAAGCAGAAGATATTAAGAAGAGGTGGCAAGAATATAGAGAAGAACTGTACAAAAAAGATCTTCACGACCAAGATAATCACGATGGTGTGATCACTCACCTAGAGCCAGACATCCTGGAATGTGAAGTCAAGTGGGCCTTAGAAAGCATCACTAAAAGCTAGTGGAGGTGATGGAATTCCAGTTGAGCTATTTGAAATCCTGAAAGATGACGCTGTGAAAGTGCTGCACTCAATATGCCAACAAATTTGGAAAACTCAGCAGTGGCCACAGGACTGGAAAAGGTCAGTTTTCATTCCAATCCCAAAGAAAGGCAATGCCAAAGAATGCTCAAACTACCACACAATTGCACTCATCTCACACGCCAGTAAAGTAATGCTCAAAATTCTCCAAGCCAGGTTTCAGCAATATGTGAACCATGAACTTCCTGATGTTCAAGCTGGTTTTAGAAAAGGCAGAGGAACCAGAGATCAAATTGCCAAGATCCACTGGATCATGGAAAAAGCAAGAGAGTTCCAGAAAAACATCTATTTCTGCTTTATTGACTATGCCAAAGCCTTTGACTGTGTGGATCACAACAAACTGTAGAAAATTCTTCAAGAGATGGGAATACCAGACCACCTGACCTGTCTCTTGAGAAATCTGTATGCAGGTCAGGAAGCAACAGTTAGAACTGGACATGGAACAACAGACTGGTTCCAAATAGGAAAAGGAGTGCATCAAGACTGTATATTGTCACCCTGCTTATTTAACTTATATGCAGAGTACATCATGAGAAACGCTGGACTGGAAGAAACACAAGCTGGAATCAAGATTGCTGGGAGAAATATCAATAACCTCAGATATGCAGATGACATCACCCTTATGGCAGAAAGTGAAGAGGAACTCAAAAGCCTCTTGATGAAAGTGAAAGAGGAGAGTGAAAAAGTTGGCTTAAAGCTCAACATTCAGAAAACGAAGATCATGGCATCTGGTTCCATCACTTCATGGGAAATAGATGGGGAAACAGTGGAAACAGTGTCAGACTTTATTTTTTTGGGCTCCAAAATCACTGCAGATGGTGATTGCAGCCATGAAATTAAAAGACGCTTACTCCTTGGAATAAAAGTTATGACCAACCTAGATAGCATATTGAAAAGCAGAGACATTACTTTGCCAACAAAGGTCCGTCTAGTCAAGGCTATGGTTTTTCCAGTGGTCATGTATGGATGTGAGAGTTGGACTCTGAAGAAGGCTGAGCACCGAAGAATTGATGCTTTTGAACTGTGGTGTTGGAGAAGACTCTTGAGAGTCCCTTGGACTGCAAGGAGATCCAACCAGTCCATTCTGCAAAGAGATCAGCCCTGGGATTTCTTTGGAAGGAATGATGCTAAAGCTGAAACTCCAGTACTTTGGCTACCTCATGTGAAGAGTTGACTCATTGGACAAGACTCTGATGCTGGGAGGGATTGGGGGCAGGAGGAGAAGGGGACGACAGAGGATGAGATGGCTGGATGGTGTCACTGACTCGATGGATGTGAGTCTGAGTGAACTCCGGGAGTTGGTGATGGACAGGGAGGCCTGGTGTGCTGCGATTCATGGGGT
>NW_024070207.1:121079131-121162929 GCF_014754425.2 Oryx dammah
GAGTTGGTGATGGACAGGGAGGCCTGGTGTGCTGCGATTCATGGGGTAGCAAAGAGTCGGGCATAACTGAGCGACTTCACTTTCTATGTATAAAATAGATAATCACTGAGGACCTGCTGTATAGCACAGGGAACTATATTCAATATCTTGTGATAACATATAGTAGAATATAATATGAAAAGAATATATGTGTGTGTATATATGTTTGAGTGTGATTTTATAAATATATATATATATATATATATATACACACAGACACATATACATACACACGTATATAATAGCTTTGTTATACCTGAAAAAGGTCCATCTAGTCAAAGCTATGGTTTTTCCAATAGTCATGTATGGATGTGAGAGTTGGACTATAAAGAAAGCTGAGTGTGAAGAATTGATGCTTTTGAACTGTGGTGTTGGAGAAGAGTCTTGAGAGTCCTTTGGATTGCAAGGAGATCCAATCAGTCCATCCTAAAGGAAATAAGTCCTGAATATTCATTGGAAGAACTGATGCTGAAGCTGAAACTCTAATACTTTGGCCACCTGATATGAAGAACTGACTCCTTAGAAAAGACCCTGATGCTGGGAAAGATTGAAGGCAGGAGGAGAAGGGGATGACAGAGGATGAGATGGTTGGATGGCATCACTGACTCAACAGACAGGAGTTTAATCAAGCTCTGGGAGTTGGTAATGGACAGGGAAGCCTGGCATGCTGCAGTCCATGGGGTTGCAAAGAGTCAGACACGACTGAGCGACTGAACTGAACTGACACCTGAAAAAATCAACTATACTTCAACTTTTAAAAAAAAAAAGAACCTGCAGGGCAGAATTAGAGCAGCATGGGTCTTGGGTTTTGTTTTTTGGTTTTATGTTTGCTAAGGCCTAGACATGTTTTTAGCTCTGGCACGCCCCATTGTTTGCTTTCTGTCTTGACCTCTAAGGCATTCCCCTTTTCTATCCTTAAGGAGATCAATGGCAACTTTTGGAAAACCTGACTGCAAGCTGAGCTGGACTGGGAACTCATCAGAAAACCTCTCTGCCGGTGAGTAAGCACGGCAGAGAGTGCTCACCACTAAATGAGCCATTAGACACATTCAGTCCTAGATTAGGAGGCAGAGGACTCTGCAAAAAAAGTGGGAGAGATGTAAAAGCTCTGCTTTATCTGGGACCATTAAAAGCTTTAAGGGAGCAAAATAGAGCACCAAGGTAAGGAGCTAAAGGGTAATAACAGGAGAAGCTTCTCTGGTCTTACAGTCAGCTTTAGGAGAGCCAATGCATGAAAAGCTTATGAAATCCTCTGATGCTAACCATTCGCCATTATCCAATTTGTGTTTCACCCTCCAAAGAGAAGAGGTTAAGCCCAAGTGGTGCAGAGGCTAAACCGCACGTGGAAGATGGACAGGCATGAGGCTGCCCTGCCTGGTTGCTGCTACGGTTGGTGGCCTGCTGTGGTCCTTGATGTGAAGACAGCGACCTCTTTCACAGAAGTTTACATTTGGGGGGAGGCAGTCTGGGGGTTCCAAGTTTTCTCTGCATCCTCACTCTTGGCAGACACAGAGGAAAGGAAATTTGCCACTTGGGGCTCTCTCAAATCAAGGTGCAACTTTTGGCATCTGCCTTCCCGAAGTTTAAAGTCAGAGCTTGCACTGTGCATGGGTGTGTGTCTTTTGGGGAAAATGGGAGTTTGTTCTGATGAAAGTGAATCTGTCTCTTCAGTGAAAACTGGGCTTCCCTCAGGTTTAGTTGCTCTTTCGCGGGTGGGGATGGAGGGGTTGGGTAGAGGCTGGAAGGGAGAGCAGCAGGATCCACCCTTCGCTTGCCCCCACTGCTAGGAGTTTTGATCAGTGTCCCTCGTTTCTTACATACACAAAGCAGTGGGCACAAATAGATTGCTGATAAATCAGCTTTTCACTGAAGCGGCATTTCTCTGTGGATGACACTTTCTTATCGGTAGGCGAAGAACATGTCAAAACCATGTGCTTAAAAAGCCTTTCTGCCTTTTCCTGGGATTAGTTCTAGATCTCATCGGAAAATAGTGGGTTGCTGAGACCCATGAGGCCGCTGCAAATAACATATCCTGCAAACAGTTTCACAAAATTATGGGGATTGGTTCAGAGGGTTACATGACGTCAGCTCCGATTTATATCCTGTCTACTTTTCATTTCGGGAAAGTTTGTTTCCAGGTATGAGTGAATGGCTTTTAAATGAGACCTTCAAATTTCCAGGGATCTTTTAAAATTTCTTGGATTTGCGAGGAAGTGTGGCAACATAAAGACCAACCCAATAAATCTGTTGGGAATTCTCTAAAAATCTGCCAATGAACTGCTCTTCCAACTGGAAGAGAAGGTCACCACTACAGAGCAATCTGAACTCCCCACACAGCACAGTCTTCTAGGCCCAGGCTGGCCTTTAATATCTAAACAAAGGAGCCCAGGGCTCCATCACACATCCCATAGCAAGGCTGGCACATCACCCCTCTCCTCCGGGGTCGTCTCCTCTCTTTCCTCCCAACTCCAGCCCCAGGTCCTATGGCTGGCTTCCTCATCCTACATCCTTTTTAGGCTTCTTGACACCTTTGCAGTGGCCATCTACCATCCCCTTCATTCTAGCTCCTCATTTTCTCTGGGTCAAAGAGTTCCCAAATTCTCAACTTGAGGATCATGAGGGGAAGGAGGGAGATGATTGAAGTTGTTCTTACACAGGCCAGCCACCGCCTTTTGTTCCATCCCCTCCACATCACACCAATTCCTCCATGAGAGAGGGATCTGTCTGGGCGTTGCCTTTAGCCTCTTGAGGTTCTGGACCAAAACTGAAATTACTTGTCTTCTTTAAGACTATCTGTTTCCTGATCCTGATCACATTCTTAGAGAAAGGAAAAGCCACCAAAAAGTATTCTTCTCCTTTCAGATGAACCACCAAGGATCAGCAACCAGAAGAAATTCAACATGTGAGCAGTAATCAGTCAAACCCAATAGAATACAAGTTTCCAAAGGGTCAGATTTCATCTGATCACTTTCAGTTTGTGTCCCCAGCACCTTGAACATGACTGGCTTATGCTGCTGCTGCTGCTAAGTCACTTCAGTCGTGTCCGACTCTGCGTGACCCCATAGACGGCAGCCCACCAGGCTCCCCCGTCCCTGGGATTCTCCAGGCAAGAACACTGGAGTGGGTTGCCATTTCCTTCTCCAATGCATGAAAGTGAAAATTGAAAGTGAAGTCGCTCAGCTGTGTCCAACCCTCAGCAACCCCATGGACTGCAGCCTTCCAGGCTCCTCCATCCATGGGATTTTCCAGGCAAGAGTCCTGGAGTGGGGTGCCATTGCCTTCTCCATGACTGGCTTATAGCTGTACTCAAAAAATATATACTGAGTGACCGATTGAATGAATGAAATAGTGGCCAAAGGATAGATTTAAAATTCATGTGTTTGCTGATAAGGAATGGAGCTATGAGAGTGTGCCAGGAGGTGAGACAGGTGGTGTAGACTTTCTGAAAATATAGCAGGCCTGACCTTTGTCCCTGATGAGCTCTAGTTGAACAGGGAAGATAAGATACGTATACAGTTGCTTTAGTCCAAGGGAGATTTTGGAGGTTGTAGGACAGAAGGCTAGACAAGAAATAATGGCAAATTGCCCTGGAGCTGATGAGGAAGAGCTCTTAAGCCAGGTCAGAAATCTATGGAGTAAATGGAATCCCTCTCCCTAGATAGGGATTTTGTTTTGGTTATACAGGTAATAATAATAATCCCTTGAAAGCCATATTTTGGTAAATCATAGCATTTGTTCAAATGGCTCTGTCTCTGACTCACAGGATCTATGGATGCCCAACAGATATTGAAATTTTAACTCTTGTCTTCCACATTGGAGCTCCAAAAATAAGCTGCACTGTAGTCAACCAAATACCTTTCCCCAAAGTAAAAGACAAAGAGACAAGTTCATAAGAAAGAAAATGTCTGCAGCAAGTCTAACCTTCCATCCCAAGAGGTAGCTTTTGTGAAATCATAACCATCTTGAAGAAAGGAAATCATGGTGGTTCATGACCACATGGATGCCCCCCCCTTTATTGACCTACCAAGCTAAAACTAACCAGAAAGCACAATCATTTGCAGAAGGCAGGCTCTGACCGGCTCCCCTGGACCACGGGGGTCAGTCTGACCCTCTGGGGTTCCCCAGGGCCCTGGGAATGGGCAGAATGGGGGTGCTGGAAGCACACAACTTCCTGGGAGGTTCTGCTCCAAGCTTCAGATGCAACTCAGCCTCTATCTCTTGAGGAAGGTAACAGGGAAGGGCTGGGGATGCATTCTCAGCAAATTACCAGCAAGTACAGGGGCAGAACTTAAGAGTGGAGTTTGACGTACAGATGCCCAACAAGTCCTTGTGAGCATGCCTGACTAAGAGGTGATGGGGTTTCTCCCCTCAAGATACCGCTTGGTATCTGAGGCTGGAAACTGGCTCCAAGGCGTGCTAGACAAACCAGTTCTCCCATATCACATGGAGAGCTTTCTAAATAGAACTTAATTCCTTTTTATGTGATTCAATTAGAAGTATTTTACAGATATTTAAAGAAAATACAGATGTGCATAACGAACAAAATAAAAATCAGCTACACATTAAACCCCTGCTGTAATCTCTGCTAATTTTTAGTGTCTTTTCCTCCAGTTTACAGCCCAGTAGGATTTGCTTTTTTCTTGCACAATGTGGACCATTTTGTACATACTGCTTCTTCTCCCTTCCTGCCCTCATTTAGTGCTACCTGATCGCTGTTTGTGGAGTCTGATAACATGTGAAGAAAGAAGTAAATGGTAAACCATGGAGATGAGCTCGTGTTGGTGGATGGAGTTCAGGGGTGACCACTGCTGGCAGGGCGCACAAACCAACAAACGTCTGTTTCAAAAACCAGTAAGAAGTTTCAGCTATAAACACTCACCACGTGGGTCTCGGCCTCTCCTCCGCCAGCTTCCAGATCTGGGTTACATTGGAAGTTGTCAGCTCACTGCCAGGAACTTCTCCCCTGGATGTCAAGTACAATTCAGAGTTAGATCTTCCCAGCAGCCTAAGAGATATGCTCGGAAGAATGGGTCAAGATACACTTGGCATATTTATAATTTCTCAAACTTCCCACAAGAAACATGTGCAGACATTTTCGGAAGTGGTAGGGATGTGAGGAAATGTATTGTCAAAGAGCTTGAGCTCACTCTCCTGACTTGGTTCCCATCTTAAAATTTAGAATTAATGGAAAATACAGGCTATCAACCAAAGCCATTCAAGCAAAGCCATGCATAAGCAAATCCTTCTTAGCTTGGATAACTGAAAAGGATTCATCAAAATGTATTAAATATAAATCCCTAAGTCCCTAAGAGCTTCAAATGGCTGCCAAAGACCATCTTCCCCTTCTCTTTTTTAACAGTTGGATATTTATTAAGCATTAGTAAAGAACCTGCTTGCTAATGCAGGAGACATAAGAGACACAGAGTTAATCCCTGGGTTGAGAAGATTCCCCCAGAGGAGGGTATGGCAACCTACTCCAGTATTCTCGCCTGGAGAATCCATGGACAGAGGAGCTTGGAAGGCTGGAGTCCATATGGTCGCACTGAATTAGACATGACTGAAGTGACTTAGCATGCACACCTCATCAAGGGTATATCTGGAGACACTAGCTCCTACAAAATGCAGCCATCTCAAGAGAGATGAGGGCATACATCCTGATTTATTACGGGAAAGTATTTCACTGAAAGATTACTTGGTTGGGAAACAGTGGGGACAGAATAAAGCTGGAGAACATGGAAGTGAGCCATCAGGACATTTTTGTAAATAATGAAGCTAACAACAGTTGAGTGCCTACAATTTTCCAGGCATTGTTGTCAGTTTTAACTCATTTAATCCCCATAGCTTTGCAAGACAGATCTTATTAGTATACCCAGTTTAAAGATGGTGAAACTGAGACACAGAGGTTAAGAAACTTCACCAGAGTCACAAGTAGGAAGAGACAGAATTAGGACACAAAACCAAGTAAGCTGGTTCTATGATCTCTGCTCTGAACCATGATGCTATAGCTACCAGGCTATGAAAGATCTTGAAAGCGTCTCTGTCTGCTCACTTAATCCAATGGTAAATCAGGAAACATTTATTAAGCACTTACTGTTTGCTAAGCTTTGTACAGGGCCCTGTGAACACAACAGTCAATATAATGAGATACATGCCCTCAAGGAGGGAGAAAGAAGTAAAAAGCTATTCTAGTGTCACTTTACCTTCCAACAGAATCAAATTCAAGAAATTCCAGGCAGATCAGAATCAATACCATTTGAAAAACCTGAGGAGTGGATTACTCATGCAAAGATACAGGATGGGCCTTTTGTGCTGCAGTCTTGGATGGCATCACCGACTCAATGGACATGAGTTCAAGCTAACTCTGAGAGATAGTGAAGGACAGGGAAGCCTGGCATGCTGCAGTCCATGGGGTCGCAGAGTCAGACATGACTTAGCAATTGAATAACAAAAGATTGTGTGAAAACAGCCCAAACTTATGCTGTGGAGGTTAAGAGAATGGAGGATAAACATATTACAGGATCTCCCTCTCACAAAACTCGACAAAATTATGAACTATAGATGAGCCTGCCCCTGTTATTTCTCCCTTAAGCTTTAAAAAAAAAAAAAAACCAACAAACTCAGGCAATGAACTGTAAAGGCAAATCAGGGCTGTAGATAGATGTTGTAGGAAACATATAAGAAAACTCATTATAAGAACTGCAAATATATTTTTTACTGTCACCAAATACTCCCCTCCACTCATCTTTCCCTATAAAAGTGAGTCTTTCTGCTTTTGGTATCCAGCTTGGATTTTCCTGAAACAGAGTTCGCCCCAAATGGCTGCCTGATACCTAACTACCATTTATGAGTTCTCCTTGAAACACATCATGGAACTCCATAATTGCATCACAGCTCATCTGGTTTGTTGGAAGGCCTCTGGACAGAACCACTTAGCCAACCATTCTCCTGGAAGATCTTCCTCCTGGGAAACCTTCCTTACCCACTTGGAGTAAATACAGAGGCGGCCAGCTCTTCACTCTTAGTCTTGTGCAGACTGTTTTAACTAAGGAAAGCTTGGGAAAAGGGTGCTCTTGGCAAGATTTCTTTCGCCGTGTCATAACTAAGCAATTGCAAAAGGTTGTTGAGAGCCAGCAGATGGAGCAGATAAGGGAGGCCCTATCAGCTTTTTGGCCAGTTAGGATTACATCCTGAACTTGAAACCTGTTTACCCTTAGGAAAAAACCAGGCCCTCCTCTCTCTGCTTCTACTGGAAAGGGCAGGGCAGGTTTAGGCTTATCAGATACACATTAATTTTTCTTTGAGCCCATGAAGGCTGATCACTTCTGCAGCCAAAACATAATGGAAAGGCTTAGCAGCCTATTGCCAAACTATTCTGTTTTCTATAAAGCTCATCTCTTGAGGCTGGATTCTGCTCTCAACTTTACCAGGCCCTTCCAAGCCTGTGGGGCATTGCTCAGTTCTTCTTGAAGGCAATAGAATAGAAACCTCCCCACCTTTTCCTGGAGAGCAGAGGGAATCCCTGGTGGCTTAAATGGTAAAGAATCTGCCTGCTATACAGGAGATCCAGGTTTGATTCCTGGGTGGGAAAGATCTGCTGGAGAAGGAAATAGCAACCTACTCCAGTATTCTTGCCTGGAGCATCCCATGGACAGAGGAGCCTGGTGGGCTATAGTCTGTGGGGTTGCAAAGAGTCCAACATGACTGAGTGACTAATACAACAGAGGGAATGTGTTCTCTGTTTGTCCTTTTTTGGGCTCAGGTTCCTGCAAAGGTTTTTTTGAGTTTGTTTCTCAGGCCAACGAGAGTTGATGCAGCAAATTCATTTGTGGAAACTGTCTGGCTTTGGTCTGTTGTCTGTGTTTTTAAATATCATTGAGCTATTTTATCACCATTCTACTTAGTACCCACCCACGTTTGGAATGCCTCCACCTGGAGTGACAGTCATATCATTTTTATTCCCATTTTAGAATTTGTTTAAGATGTTATAATTTGTTGTTTAGGGTGCAGGATTTATATAAGATGGAAACTATCAATTTAAAAAAAAATTTTTTTTAATGATATTATTATTTTCTTGGCGTGCTGCAATCCATGGGGTTGCAGAGTCAGACACGACTTAGCGACTAAACAATTGTTTTCTTTCTAATTTCAGAAGCAGACAACTAGAAAGACATAAAAGTGTCATGTAAAAAATAACAATCACCCACAATCTCCACACCCTCAGAGATAATCACCATTAGTATTCTGATGCATTTCTTTCCAGCGTCTACATTATTTTTTTAGTTGAAATATAACTGACCTACAACACTATGTTCCAGATGTGCAACATAGGGTTTCAGTGTTTATATACATTCCTAAAAATCACCATGATAAGTCAAGTTACCATCAGTCACCATACAAAATATTAGTGAGTGAGTGATAGTTGCTCAGTCGTGTCTGACTCTGCAACCCCATGGACTAAAGCCTGCCAGGCTCCTCTGTCCGTGGAATTCTCCAGGCAAGAATACTGGAGTGAGTTGCCATTTCTATTACAATGTAATTGACTATATTCCCCATGCTGTAAACTTAATCCCATGACTCATTCAATTTGTAACTGAAAGTTTGTAGCTCTTAATCTCCTTCATCTATTTCTCCCCTCCTCCCATCTCCTGCGTCTCTGGCAACCACCAGAGAGACTTGCAGTCTTTTACAGGGCCATCTACATAATTTATGGGGTCCAGTACCAAAATAAAAATGTAGGGCTCCTTGTTCAAAAATTATCAAGATTGTCAAGACAGACCCAGAGCCCATGAATAAACCAACCGTGGGGTCCTTCTGCATGCAAGGCCCTGCATGACAAAACACGTCCCATGCTCAAGAAACCCACCTCGATTCTGAACTATTCACAGGCAATTTGAAGGTTATCCAGGATTTGTGTGTTCCCTCATCCACTTCCCTGCTTGCTGACTTGGGACAAATCTCTGGTCCTTCAGAAACTCCTACATTAAGTTGTGGACTCAGAAAATAAATAATATGAAATGAAATATATTCATCTGGCTAAAAGCATTTGGTGAGGGACAGGTACAGATAAATAGTGAGATATTTCTCCATTGCTTGATTATTTCATTTGTCCTTATTTTGAAATAGTGGGACAGAATGGGAGAATTGTAAAACCACTCAAATCAAATGCGGAGCCTCAAAAAGTTAAACACAGAATTACCATATGACCCAGCAATTCCACACCGAAGTAAGTATATGACCCAGAAGAACTGAAAAAAAGGGGTTCAAACAGATACTTAAATGGCAGTGCTCACAGCAGCACTGTTCACAATAGTAAAAAGGTGAAGACAACCCCAACGTCCATCAGTGGTTGAAAGGAGAAAGTATTTGTGGTTTATGCATACAATGGAATATTATTCCACCATGAAAAGGAATGAAGAACTGATATATGGTACAACTTGGATGAACCTCAAAAAGGCAGTCATAAAAGGCCATGTATTGTATGATTCTGTTTACACGAAATGTCCAAAACAGGCGAATCCACAGAGACAGTAAACTGACTGTTGGTTGCGAGGGGCTCAGGAGTATGGAAGAATGGGACGTAAATGCGCATGTGTATGAGGTTGCCCTTGGGGGTGATGAAATGTTCTGGAACTAGACAGATGCAACGGTTGCACAACACTGTGGATGTACTAAATGCCATTGAATTGCTCGCTGTTTAATTTTATGTGAATTTTACCGCAATTTCTCATTCTAACATAAGAAGCCAGGTAAGCAATCCCATTCAGTGAAGATGTGGAGGTGGAAAAAGGCCCAGAGCGTCAAAGCTATTGTCCCCAGGGAGCCCATCATGAAATCTATAGTCACGACCATTAGAGTCACTTCAGAAAGATCCTGTTTCACCACAAGCACATTACTGGGGAGTGTGACATATCTGCACCCTGATGTTCAGAGGCCATTTCACTGTTGGCAACTTTTTAGGCCATCTTGATGAACTCTTCTGGGATAGAAGAAGAGGGCTGAGGGAGTAAAGTTGGAGAGCTGAAAGTCAGCAGCCTTGGTTTCCTGGTCTCTGCTTGGTTACCTTGGGAACCTTACCCCAATTCTCTAGGTCCCGGTGTGCTTGCCAGCCAAATGAGGGAGCTGGCGTGCTTGCTCCCAGCAATACAATACAATAATATTCCATTGTATGCTCCTCGTGGAGGCCCGAGAGTGATGGAAGGAACTAGAATGGAGGATCCATGCCAGAAATAAAAAGATAGTAGGAAGCCTTAAGAGGCTTCTGCCTGGGGCCCCTAAGAAACTAGGGGATCAGAAAAGACAAGAGGATCAGGGACTGAAGGCAAACTTAGCCCATTTCCTGATTCAGTTAATGGAGGAGAGACTTATTATCCCAGTTCTAGAAAACACTATTTCTGATAAGATATATAAAGCATGAGGTAAGAAGATAAAATAAGAAGATCTAATATATGAGCCATCCATCACCACCTAGGAACATATTTACGGGTATTCCAGAAATTCAAAGATGAAAATGGGACCAGGTCAGTGGGACAGGCAGGGGTAGAGAACGTCCTGACCAGTCAGAGTGTGGTGTGGACCAAGAGCACCAGCATCACTTGGCAGCTAGAGAGAAATGCAGAATCTCAAGCCCCACCTCAGGCCCCCTGAATCAGACTCTGCATTCTGACAAGATCTCTGGGTAATAGAAATGCACATTACAGTTTGAGAAGCATCATCTAGACCATATTGCTAAGGACATTAGCTCACTACATCCTTCTTTTCTCTCCTACATGCAGCCCTCTGTGCATCCCCTTTCAGCATCTTTCCCAGCGGAGAAGGACATAATATTTTAGTGAACAGAGAGAGCCTGAAATGAGAGTTGTTGGGGAGTCGGGGCCACAGTAGTGAGTCACTGTAGATGGGGATCAGGTGCTCCAACTTTGAACCACTGATCTCTCTCAGGCCATGTTAGCGGCTCACAGCAAACCTTCAGGATCTAATAAAACTTCTAGAACAGGGGTCAGTAAACTTTTTCTGTAACAGTTCAGTTAGTCAATGTTTTTGGCTTTGTGGGGACACTATCTCTGTCACAACTACTCAACTCTGCCTTCTAGCTTGAAAGCAGCCTTAGGCAACACGATTGTGCCTGCTGGGTTACAGTATAAAGTTTGTGGACACAGATTGGAATTGATATAATTTTCATATGCCATGAAATATTCAGTTCAGTTCAGTCGCTCAGTCGTGTCAGACTCTTTGTTACCCAAAATATTCACCTTCTGATTTCTTAAAATCATTCCGAAAAGTACAAACCCTTCTCATCGCACAGGCCATAAAAACACAGACAATGGGTGGGGTTTGGGCCCCGGGCTAGAGCGTAGTGACCCCTGCCCTACAAGGAAGATAGTCAGTCTGGGGAGAAATTACAGGGAGAAACAGAGTATATTCCTACTCGAAGTCTGGGGTGGAAGATGAGGGGGAGAGAAGCATGGACGTGTAGAATTTAACTGCTCATTTTAGGTTTTGGACTGTGATAGGGGAACACTGCCAATCCCCATTTTTCATGAGCTCTGATACAAAAACAACCAAAGAGAACTTATCACCCAACAGCACTGTGGAATGCTTTGGAAAGTTCACAGAGGCATAAAGGGTTTCTGTAAACAAGCAAGAAGATGGTAGAAGTGAGCAAAACATAATACCCTGAATTCTTTCTCTTCCAAGGATACGATATAACTTGACCTAAACTGAAGTAGACTTCATATTTCATTGTCTATTACAATTCTGTGCCCAAAGAGGTAAACCACAAGTCAGTAATACCCTGGGTGCCAATTCACTCATCGCAAGAACTTCTAAGTCCTGTTGACATGAAATAGAAGCCATAGCCACTGTGATGCTATTTTTTCCTTAATTAATTTCTAGACTTGTACTTAAGTACAACTTGATGATGACTTCACGAGCTTCTACATAAGTTTCCATGAACTTAAACTCTTTGTGTTTATAAGGTTTCAGAATGCTCTTCATTTTCCACTGTAATTTTTTAGAAACAGGACTGAAGTAGCTTGTTATTAGGGCTATGTGTGGTATAAGGAATCCATAGACATAAGAAGGTACCATCTCTGATATCCTCCACCAAGAAAAGGAGTCCAAAAACAAACAAAAAAATTTTTTTGAATTTATATGGAAACACAAAATACCCCAAATAACTAAAGCAATGCTGAGTAAGAGAAACAGAACTGGAGGAATCAGGCTCCCTGATTTCAGACTATACTACATAGTTATAGTAATCAAAACACTATGGTACTGGCACAAAAACAGATTAATAGAATATGATGGAAAGCCCAGAAATAAACCCACAAACTTATGGTTAACCTATGACAAAAGAGGCAAGAGTATATAGAGAAAACACAGTTTTTTCAATAAGTGTTGCTGGAAAATGTGGACAACTACGTGTAAAAGAATGAAATTAGAACACTTTCTAACATCATACACAAAAATAAGCTCAAAATGAATCAAAGACCTAAATGTAAGACCAGACACTATAAAACTCTTAGAGAAAAACATGGGCAGAACACTCTTTGACGTAAATCACAGCAATACCTTTTTTTAATCCACCTCTTAATGAAAACAGAAACAAAAATAAGCAAATAAGTTTAAATAAGCAAATAATTAAACTTAAAAGCTTTTGCATAGCAAAAGAAACCATAAACGAAATGAAAAGACAACCCATGAAATGGGAGAAAATATTTGCAAACAAAGCTACTGACAAGGGATTAATCTCCAAAATGTACACACAGCTCATACAGCTCTGTCAAAAAACCAAACAACCCAATCCAAAAAATGGGCAGAAGACCTAAAAGAAGACATAGAGATAGCCAAAAAGCAAATGAAAAGATGCTTAACATCACTAATTATCAGAGAAAGGTAAATTCAAAGTACAACTAGATATTACCTCACGTCAGTCAGAATGGCCATCATCTAAAAGTCTACAAACAATAAATGCTGGAGAGAACATGAGGAAAAGGGAACCCTCCTACACTGTTGGTGGGAATGTAAACTGGTACAACCACTATGGAGAATACTATAGGGGTTCTTTAAAAAACTAAAACTAGAACTACCATATGATTCAGCAATTCCACTCCTGGGCATATACCTGGAGAAAACTATAATTTGAAAAGATACATGTACCCCTATGTTCATTTCAGCACTATTAACAATAACGAAGATGTGGAAGCAACCTAAATGTCCATCAACAGAGGAATGGATAAAGAAGATGTGGTACACATACACAAGGGAATGTTACTCAGCCATAAAAAGGAAATAGTGCCATTTGCAGCAACATGGTGGGGAAGGCAATGGCACCCCACTCCAGTACTCTTGCCTGGAAAATCCCAGGGACGGCAGAGCCTGGTGGGCTCGTCTATGGGGTCACACAGAGTCGGACATGACTGAAGCGACTTAGCAGCAGCAGCAGCAACAACATGAATAGACCTAGAGATTATCATACTAAATGAAGTAAGTCAGATAAAAACAAATATCATATCACTCATATGTGGAATCTAATTTTTTTAAAAGATATAAATAAACTTCGGGCATCCCAGGTGGCACTAGTGGTAAAGAACCTGCCTCCCAATGCAGGAGATGAAAGAGATGCGGTTTCGATTCCTGGATCAAGAAGATCCCCTGAAAGAGGGCATGGCAACCCACTGCAGTAATCTTGTCTGGAAAATCCCATGGATAAAGGAGCCTGGTAGGCTACAGTCATACATAGGATCACAAAAATTCAGACACGACTGAAGCAATTTAGTATGCACACACACATAAATAAACTTATTTACAAAACAGAAACAGACTCACAGATTTTGAAAACAAGCTTACAGTTACCAAAAGGGAAATGGGTTGGGGGGGCAGGGTTAGGTGGGGAATGAGGAGTCTGGGGTTAACATATACACACTACTATTTCTGAAGTAGATAACTAACAAAGACCTACTGTATCTACCTGAAACTAATGCAAGATTGTAAATCAACTACAGTTCAATTCTTTTTTAATTGTTGAACGCATCATATCCCCTCTCCTTATTTATCACTCACTGAGACATAGCTCTTCCCCTTGGGGTCCAGTATTTTAATAAGAAAACAAATTTTACTTTCCCACCAAAAACCCAAGGAAAGCTTGGAAAGGCATTCATGGGCAGATCAGTAACATCTTTCAAGAAGCCAGTTACAAGCTGGCTTTCCAAATAAAGTCATTTTTCCTTGCCTCAAAAAAAAAAAAAAAGGTGCCTGTTACAAACACTCCAGGCCTACAAGATGTTTTCTTTCAGAGACTCTTCATTTTTCTAAGATGTGATGGCCTATATGGGAAAAGAATCTACAGAAGAATGGATATATGTATATGTATAACTGATTCACTTTGCTGTACATCTGAAACTAACCCAACACTGTAAACCAACTATATTCCAAGAAAGATGATTTCAAAAAAGATAATGGTAATTAACTTAAGAAGAATTCAGGCTCCTTCTCTGCAGCCCTGTGGATTCTCTTCACCAGGTTTTAGTGTATTTGAAGTGGTGCTTGCGGAGAAGGCAATGGCACCCCACTCCAGTACTCTTGCCTGGAAAATCCCATGGACGGAGGAGCCTGGTAGGCTGCAGTCCATGGGGTCGCTAAGAGTCGGACATGACTGAGCGACTTCCCTTTCAATTTTCACTGTCCACTTTCATGCATTGGAGAAGGAAATGGCAACCCACTCCAGTGTTCTTGCCTGGAGAATCCCAGGGATGGGGGAGCCTGGTGGGCTTCCGTCTATGGGGTCGCACAGAGTCGGACACGACTGAAGCGACTTAGCAGCAGCAGCAGCAGCAGCAGCAGCAGCAGCAGCAGCAGTAGCAGCAGCAGCAGCGTGGTGCTTGTGTGAGGCAGGTTGGGGAGGAGGGTACCTAAATCTTCTATTGTAATTATTTTTGGTGCGGCCCCTGCATTTGTTTGTTTGTTTTGATAATGTCACAGTCAGGAGCCTTAAAGAGAAGTTTCTTCCCAATGACACTTCCATTTGCAAAAGAGAACCTGGTTTTTCCAGAAGCTTTATAGGCCTAGCACCTGAAGGAACTAGGAATGGATGCAAAAAACCTGGACATCTTTGGGACCCTGGCTGGTGCCCCCCCAAGCTTGTCCTTTCCCATTGCCTGGGCCCTGAGTTGATGCCCAAGGATGTATGCACATTCTCAGCTGTCTTTATGCACTGCAGCTGTGTTCCCTGTTGTCTGAGGTCTTCTCTTGCCCTCCCTGGGGCCACAAAAGCCAAACTCTTCTCACCTGGGAGTGTGAACCTCAGAACCTCTGAAATTCAGTCATTAGTTCCAGTAACTTCTTCACAGTTTCAACCAAGACACCAAAAGGATTCTGCATTCAACAAGCAGCTAAGCTTTGGCACTCCCCCTCATGACCTCTGCCAGGGATGCTTTTTTGCACTCTATTAAATGCAATTAAACCAAATCTGTATTTGATATTCATATGCTGCTGAACAGTGATGAAAGAGTGTAATTCTTCACTTATGTTTGGTAGCTATTAATTTCTAGAAGCAACAGAATAAAGTCCAGGTAAAAAGTCAAAAGCTTACATTATTATTTACGTGACAATGCACTCCTTTTGTGCTATTAGTGGATAAGAATTTTGCTGGCCTCATTTTCTGAGCATGCATAATAAATTCAAAGAAGAAAACCGTGTGCTAATTTTAACTCTAAAATTTTAACTTTAATGATGTCTATCTGGTTTTATCAGCTATAACAGCAATCTATTTTTGCCCTAGCAATTCAAGAAGAGAGTGCTATTTAAAATACAACTTAGATTATGTAACTGCTGGGTTTCATAGCCTTTAAAGACTTCTCATTGTCCTTTGAACATAATCCCAAAGTACCCATAATTACCAATGGCAACTGTCAGACCCCTCAACCTCAGCTCTTGGATATCCTTTCAGCCTTTTGGCACAGAATCATCCAGGCCTCCTCTCTCATCCCTGGACCACACATGGCCATTTATGCCTGAGGGGCTGTGTTTCTCCCTCCATTCACTTCATCACTCCTCTTTTCCCAGCTTTATTGAGATATCACTGACATCCAACATTGTGTTAGTTTAAAATGTTCAATGGGTTGATTTGATACATGTATATATTGTAAAATGATTACCACAATAGGGTTAGCCAACAGCTCCATCACCTCACATAATTACATCCCTTTTTTGGTAGAGAAATTTAAGATCTACTCTCTTAGCAAATTTGTAGTGTACACTACAGTATTGATAACTTACTCACCATTCGTTACATTAGATCTCCAGTCCTTATTCATCTGATAACTGGAAGTTTGTATGCTTTGACCAACAGCTCCGTATCCCTGCCCTCCCCTGTCAAGCACCATTCCACTCTCTGTTTCCATGAGTTCAGTTTTTGAGGTTCCACAAATAAGTGAGATCACACAATACTTGTCTTTCTGTCTGACTTATTTCACTTAGCACAGTGCCCTCTGTTAAGATATAATTCACAAACCATACAATCCATCCTTCTGAAGTGTACAGTTCAGTGCTTGTTAGTATATCCACAGTCATGTGCAACTGTAACAGCCATCAATTCTACTGAATAGAACATCTTTATCACCCCAACAGGAAACACAGCAATTAGTAACCTATCCTCACTCCTCCTTGCTTCCCAGGTAGCACTAATGGTAAAGAACCTGCCTGCAAATGAAGGAGACATAGGAGATGCAAGTTCGATCCCTGGGTCTGGAAGATCCCCTGCAGAAGGAAATGGCAAAGCACTCCAGTATTCTTGCCTGGAGAACCCCATGGATAGAGGAGCCTGGCGGGCTACAGTCCATGGGGTTGCACAGAGTCGGACACGACTGAAGTGACTGAGCACGCACACACGCACGCACGCACCTCATTCTTCCATATCCCCAGCCCCTGGAAATCCCCAATCTACAATCTGTCTTTATGGGTTTGGGCTTCCCTGGTGGCTCAACTGGTAAAGAATCCACCTGCTATGCGGGAGACCTGGGTTTGACCCCTGGGTTGGGAAGATCCCCTGGAGAAGGGAATGGCTACCCACTGCAGTATTCTGGCCTGGAGAATTCCATGGACTGTATAGTCCATGGGGTCACAAAGAGTTGATCTATCTTTATGGGTTTACCTATTCCAGACATTCATATAAATGGAATCACAATACATGGCCTTGGTGAGGGCCTTCCTTCACTCAGCATCATGTTTTAAAGGTTCACCCATCACAGCCATGGATGCTGCATGGGTCAGTACTTCATTGCTTTTTAGGACTCAAAAATCTTCCATTATACAAGTGGACCACATTTTGTTTATTTATCCACTGATGGCTATCTGGGCTGTTTCCTTGTCTTGGCTATTATCAATAATGCGACTATGAACATTTGTTTACAAGGCTTTGTGTGGCGTGTCTTCCTCTCTCTAGGAGAGGATTTGCTGGTCACATGCTGACTCTCTTTAACTCTTGAAGGACGTGCCAAAGTGCTCTCCAGAAAGGCTGCACCAACAGCGGTGTATGAGGGTTCCAGTGTTTCCACATCTTCAATGTTGTTTATCATCTGTCTTTCTGAGTCCAGCCACCCTCATGAGTGTGAAGTTTTGTGTAATATCCCCTTTTCCTGGGGATATGAGCCATCTGAAGAGCTTCTTTGGAGAAAGGTCTATTGGGATTCTCGTCACTCTTTATAGTGAATGCATTTATCTAGCTATTCACTTGTTTACTAGTGACCTCCCCCACTACACCTCCCTCTGTCTGTTCTGTAACTTAATATGCAGACATAAGTAAAGAAAACCCTGTGTCCACAGTGAACTAGTAATGCCTGTGACCCTGGCTCTCTCGGGGCCCCTCCCTTCTCCCAGCCCTGCCCACCCCCCAATCTCCACCATCTGCTGATCCGATGTGAGTCATCCTTTGCTCGAATTCCACATTCTGACACACCCAGTCCCAAATGAATACTCACTTCCTCCTCTTAAAGCTGATATTCTAATTGCTGAAGACTTTACTCTCTCTCTCTCTCTCCTCTCTCTCTCTGCAATAGGTTAAAGTTCAGCCTGCAGAATATTAATTCTGTATTTTGATCCCCATGGCTGCTCTCTCACACTTGGCAGTTGCTCCTTTCTCCTACTTAGATCCAAGGACACAAGTAGAGTCCATCTCTCCTGCAGTCTTATAAATGTGCCTCTGCATGGGCCTGAAAATCCCCCCTCCATTGAGTATTGGCAGATTTTATAGACTTTTCTCATTTTTACCATGAGAGTGAACACCTTCTAATCTGATGTTACCCAACAGAATTTCCCACTAGTACTTTGTTACTGAACAGTCATCATCAGTGCTCCCCATTTTGCCGCCACCTTTCACCACCTGTCTTGTGAGGAAACAGAGGTTTAAATTGATCTGTGCTGTTTAAAAGAATGAAATATTCAATAGCCTGTGATAAATCATACTGGGAAAGAATATGAAAAAGAACATTTATATGTGTTATAACTGAATCACTATGCTGTACAGCAGAAATTAACACAACATTGTAAATCAACTATACTTCAAGATGATTTTTTTTAAAAATGAATGAAAAGCATTATAAATAACCTAAACAACCAAAGGGAATAAGGTGAGAAGCAGTATGGCCGGGTGTTAGGAACTTGGACTCAAAAGCCCGGCCATCTGGAGTTGAGCCCCGGAAACCAAGTTAACTAACCTCTTCTTAATTCAGTTTCCCAGTTTGTAAAACAGGAGTAGTCATAATATCGACCTCACAGAGATGGTATGGTGCTTAGAACAGAGCCAGACACATAGGAAACACTCTATGTAATTAGTTGTTAGTATTTATAAGCCTACCATGGAATATAGTTTGGCCATTTAAACAGATGATGAAGATGCATATTGACTAGAGTGCAAGAAACTTGGCAATATAGCACTATCTCAAAGTAGTAGTTGTCAGGACAGCAGTCATTTGAAACATACAGATATCATAAACACGTGGATCCATGGGAAAATACGTACCACGGGTAACAGCAGTTTTCACTAGTAGAGTTTTAATTGATTTTATTGATTGATTGGTCTTTGTTTTCTCATTTTCAACACAAATTAGATATAACTTGAATAATGTTTTAGAATGAAGAAAATAATTCTCTGCTTACCTCATTGAATACTTCAGCTTCCTGGTTTTGGGTCCCCTTTGTATGGGAATTACATAAACAATTCTATTGTTAGGATTGTTTTGTTTGCTAGCTTTTCAGGAGGGATGGATTATATTTGCAGAGAGTGGATAACCACTTTGGTTTTAGTCTTCTTATAAATTTATGTTTCCATAAGGATCTCCACTCATGAAAGCTTAAGAAGGCACAGTTCAGCTCAAGCAAGCAGTAGAATCCACACTCCCTGCCTCCAGATTGCAGGCGTCTTCGTACTCCACCATCTTTAATTAACCATCATTGATCACTGGTGCCTGCTAGAGTGTGAGGTGCCCTAATTATCCTAGAAGATTCATTAACTAGCTGTGTATAAAGAACCAACCTACCACAGCATTAAAACAACAGGCCTTGAGAATGATTTTAGCTGAGAGGTACAACAAGTTTGAACAGTAACATTTGATTAATTAAGGCAGAAAGGTCAGTCCCAATTGGTTTCTGTCTGCAGCTAAAACTTAAATCATGCTGGTTGTAATTATGCAACGTCAGAACAGTTTGTTCAATTCAGGGAAAACTTCAGACCGACTGATTGTTTGGTGTTATACAGTCCACACAGCTGGCTGACTGGACTCTGTGAAGTTGCTGTTTTGTTGCTACTGTCTGTGTTTTCTCTTTTTGTAAGGAACGGTAATGATTCAAACCCCAACATCCTCCGTGGATTTGTTTGAAAATGCACAGAATAAGTTCTGCCTTTGTCCAAAAGAAATGTTTATTGTAAAACCAAAGACATTCCGCACGCCTCTGGTGAAAAAGTTCACGATGATTTCCGGTAAGTCTAGAGGATCTGAAGAAACATGGACTGGAGTCTGCTGCACCATCTCTGGCAGCCCAGGACTTGATGTAAGGAGAAAAGGTTATTATTCAGGATCAAGGCGAAGAATTTCTTGACATTTATTCATGTGTAATCATTTACTTGTTTATCAGCTGCCTTTTCCCTTTATTTGTGGTACAAATAAAGTATCACATTTGAAAAGCACTTTTATTTTTTTCTATTTTTTTTATTTTGAAAAGCACTTTTAAAAAATGTCTGCCCAAATTAAAGTGTGCCTAAAATAGCAGAGAAAGATGAATGAAGCAATTGGCTAATGTTCAGTAAAAATGTCCTAAAATTCCTGCCTTCTTGGTGTTTCTTCTCTTTTTTTGTCGAGCTGTGTGATAACATCGCTCTCCTCTGACATTCCACGCCATTTTGTGTAGCCTGGACGTAGACTTTGAATCATGACTGCAGTAGAAACCACACAAGGTCAGTGGCCTTAGAGTTTCAAGGTTTTTTCAAAGATCATCCCGAAGCCACCTCTGTCACAAAAATCTGACTGCTTGTTGACTATTGCAACAAGCTGCAGCTCACCTCACATTTATTGAATAAACATTTCCAGGAGCGGAGCTTGGATATCTGCATGTTCACCAAACTTTCCAGATTATTCTGTGCACACTGTAGTTAGAGACTGGAGTCTCCACTGTTGAGGCCAATATTCTTCTTTCAGGAGACTGACGTTACCACAGAGCCAGAGTATTATGAATTGGACCAAAGCTGGTGGCACCTCCTAGCTCCTTGCCCCGCTGTCCAAGATGGTGAAAGGGTTGAGAGTAGGTCAAGAAACAATCCCAATCTCTGAAGACGAGAGTGTACAAAAGGACCCTGGTAAGAAAATGAAAAGTCAAAGCAAGACTAGGAGAAAATATTCACAAATCATCTATCTGACAAAGGACTCACATCTAAAAACATCTGGAAAACTCTCACATTCCAGTAATAAAAACAAACAACTCAGTTTTCAAAGGACCAGAACATTTGATCACACACTTCACTAAAGAAGAGATGCAGATAGCAAATGAGCACAGGAAGAGATGCTCAACATCATTAGTCATCAGGGAAATATGAACTAAACCCACAAGGAGATGCCACTACAAACCCACAAGAATGTCTTGTGATTTTTTCTCAAAACTGACAATAGTGCCAAGGATGTGAAGCAACTGGAAATCTTATACATCACCAGTGGGAATTTCAATGGTACTGCCACTTTAGAAAACTGGCAGTTTCCTGTAAGCTGAACATGCACTTAGCATGCAACTCAGCATTCCCATTTCTAGGAATAATTCATGCAGTGGACCAAATTTTGTGTCCTCTCAAAATTCTTGTGTTGAAATCTTAACCCCTAGTGGGATAGCATTTGGAAGTAGGGCTTTGGGAGGTGACTAGGTCATGAGGATAAAGTCATTGTGAATAGAATTTGCGCTCTTATAAACAGACCTGCCTACTCCCCCCTTAAAAAAAAAAAAAACAACTTCAGGTGATTTATTTCTGTCCAGAAACATGTATCTACACAGGAGGAGAGCAAAGGAAAAATGAATGTATAACAACAACAAAAGAATCAGAAAATTTTTTTTAAAGAAAGAAGAACCCCACTATTTTAATTTTCTGCTGTGAAAAATACAACCTGGGTGATTGACATTTCTTATATCAATCAGTCTGACTGGTGCCACAAAGACATGGCCAAATTTTCCCCATAAATGGGAAGAAAGGGGCAAAGGACAGTATGAGGACTTAGGGAAACCAAGTAAATTATGAGACACAGATGAAATAGATTGGATCCCAGAAGTGGCATCTCAGATTCTGAAAGGAAGAACCAAGCAAATGTATAATTACACCAAGCTGCCATTTGGGGAAGTATAATATGCACCTCGGGCTTCCCAGGTGGCTCAGTGGTAAAAAACCCGCCTGCCAACATAGGAGACATAAGAGTTATGGGTTCGATCCCTGAGTCGGGAAGATCCCCTGGAGAAGGAAATGGGAACTCACTCCAGTATTCTTGCATGGAGAATCCCAGACAGAGGAGCCTGACAGGCTACAGTCCATGGGGTCACAAGAAGTCGGACATGACTGAATGACTTTACACACAAAAGAAGATGGAACTCAGGGGTTGAAGAGAGAAGTTTTAAATAGCAGAAAGGGTGGGATGAAGTTAATCTGGAAATAAACATGGTGCGTCATTAGAGAAATTTGATGAAACATCTACTTGGGTGAAAGGAATTTGACTCACAATGAGTGACGGCCATCGTAAAGTATACCTCCTGGAAAGACGAGTTTGGACATTTCTGGTCTTTCCTTTGGCATCCCAACCTTCATTCTATAGTGTTATGATGACATTATAGGGCCTTTAAAAAGTTTCCCCTTCTCTAGTCACTTTTGCAGAGCTGTCTCAGGTTTCTAGAACTCAGCGGTACTCGAGTAGGGAGCAGCTAGTGCTCAGGAATTCACTTCTGAAGCGAGCTGGCAGCTGAGAAGGCCTGGCATCTCTTTGTGCCCAGGCATCAGGAGAGCTATGGATGTGACAGGAGAATGTGTCAGAGAAAGAAGACATCTTTGAGTACTCAGATCGGCAGGGGAGGTGGGAGGGGTCCAATAGGGAGGGGATGTATGTGTACATACAGCAGATTCTTGGAGGAGGGCATGGCAACCCACTTCAGTATTCTTGCCTGGAGAATCCCATGGACAGAGGAGCCTGGCGGGCTACAGTCCATAGCATAGCAAAGAGTCGGCCACAACTGAAGTAACTCAGCACGCATACATGCATAGCTGATTCACTTTATTATACAGCAGAAACTAATACTACATTGTAAAGCTACTGTACTCCAATTTTTAAAAAATGCTCCAAACAGACACCAGAGAAGTATCTGATTGCCCTTGGTCTATAGATGCCACATACTCCTCGCTGCCTGCAGCTGCCATTTCAATCAGGGCTTCACTACAGAGCACATTTTCCTCTTACAATATTTTCTTTCATAGGAATCCTGTCTGTGTGAGCACCGTGTTCAATCCCAATGCCAGGAAAGCCCAGCTGCTGGCATGATATGGGTTGGTCTGAGTGAGCAGAAAAAGACCTGAGGATGTTTTAAGTGGATGGGCATTTGTTCTATCAGTATTTTCATGCCTTCTGACCCTCCGACTTTCTCTACCACTGATACAGTTAGCCAAGCACGAGACATCCTATTTCTTTAAGAAATTACTATAATGGATGGAATTGGGAAAATAAGTACAGATAGACTGTTGCTACTTCTCTAAAAATCTGTTTTCTTGTATCTAAATCAAGACTAGTGATACTAATTTCTATAAAGTTAAACAGATACCTTCCCTATGGCCCTTCCCATAACCAAGAGAGACAGAAGCACAGGGCTATAGAATACAATGCTCAGAGCAGTTTTATTTCCAATCAGTCCAAACTGGAAAGGATTCAAATGCTCATCAACAAAAGAATGGATAAACAAATTATGGCACATCCTTACAATGGAATAATACACAGCGGTTTTTGGAAAAAACTACTGATATATGCAACCACACAGATAAATTGCAAAAACATTGTGTGGAAAGAAAGAAGCCAGATGCCAAAGTTATGTTCTGTATGAGTTCATTTCTATGAAGTTCACGAACCAGCAAACATCATTAATGGGGCTCACTGGAGTGTGAGGAGTGTGGGATAGGGTAACCAGAGAACTTTCTGGGGTAACTGGAAAGATTCTGTATCTTGGTACAGGCAGTAGTTACCAGGAGGCATTGATATACACAGGCAAACACTCATCAGGCTGTACACTTAAGATACATGCATTTCACTGTATGTAAATTTCACCCCCGTTGAAAAACAAAGGATGCTGATGGTGTCGAGGGCCAGGTGCTGAAGGCCTGACAGAATGTATAGGGATTGCTGTTTCTAAGCACCAGACCTAGCTTTGAGCTGCTTGACTGCCAGTCAATAAAAAGTAGCATTTCAGTAACATTCCTCATAGACAGGCGGGAGAAAGCACACATCCTCCATGGGTTGAGCACCCACCCTATGTTTGATGCCTTGGGAGGCTTCACAATCAATCAAACTGGGTTCCAACTTTCTGGGTGCTTACAATCTAGTATAGGGCCTATTGCACGTATGATGATAGAAAACCGAGGTAGAAAGTAACAGGTGGCTCCAGAGAGGTTGAAACCAAGCACAGAGATTAGCGGTGATTTGCTCAGCATTTACTGGAAATTGTTGGTGGAGAGGGGCGGAAGGAAGGTAAGTGCCATGTTTTCACAGGTGATGGTAACTCAAAGGGAGGGTAATACAAAGACAATGACCATTCTCCCCCTCAAATCCTACCCCAGAAGGGCTCTGGCTTTGTCTGTGCTGGAAGAGTTTGTCCCTCAGCCTCAACTGATCCACATGGGGGCTCAAGGACTATCAGGGTATTTTAGTTTCCTAGGTCTGCTATACAAAATTTTCATAAACTTGGTGGCCTAAAACAACATAAATTTATTCACATGGTTCAGGAGGCCAGAAGTTTCTAGTCAGTATCACTGGGCCAAAATCAAGGTGTCATAGCATCATGCTCCCCTTGGAGGCTCTGGGGCAGAATCTGTTCTTTGCTTCTTCCAGCTTCTGTTGACTGCCTGCATCCCTTGGCTCATGGCCCCATCACTCCACGTGAGCAGTCTTCCCAATTTGGCCCCTCACGTTTTGAAATCATGTGTCGTGCCTCCCCCTCTCTCCTTCTTATAAGGGCACTCACAATGGCATGTGTGGCCCACTCAGATAATGAGGGATCATTTCCCCGTGTCAAGACCCTTAGCTTAACCACAACCACAAAGACCATTCTTTTCCTTCATATTGGCTAACAGTTACAGGCTCCAGGGATTAGGACCTGATCTTTGTGGGGCATGACGTAGCCTACTATCTAGGGTCAGCCCCTACCTTGGTCCTGATGACTGTAACCAGAGGTGAACACTGACCTCTCTCTGTCAGGAAGAAAGATGCAATGAGTTAAAATCTGTAGGGATGGCTCTGCCTTCTGCCTAGTTGTATGGGCTGCTGGCTTCCTGGTTGCAGAATGTCTCTTTGAAGAAGCCCCAGATAGGGCTCCTTCAGAGCTGTGGGTGGGATGCACTGAACCAAGACTCTCATGCAGGGTTTCTCACCACAGCACTACTGACACCTGGCGCCACATCACTCTTTGTGGTGGAGGATGGGGGCTGCCCTATGCACTATAGGCTATTAAGCAGCATCCCGTGTCTCCACCCACTAGGTGACAGTAGCACCCTCTCCACCGCTGTGACAACCCAAAATGTCTCCAAACATGGCCAAATGTCCCCCAGGGGGCCAAATCGCCCCAGCTGAGCACCTCTGCTCTGCAGGCAGGACGTGGGGGCCCTTGTGGTCACAGGGGAGGCTGGGCTACCTGGCTACCTCCCTCCTCTTTCTCAGTTTTGAGAACACAGATGGACCATGTTGCTGGGTCTCTGCTATAGCCCCTGTATCTCTAGAATCACTGAGGAGGACATTCTAGAGGGGGTTTCCTGAGACTGGGGCCCTGGGTGGCAGGCTCCTCTCTGACCAGACAATTCTGGACACAATCTCCTAGGGGATCACTGAGAACTTTCCCACCCTCAGGCCTGAGATAAGCCGAACAACCTCACCACTTGCTCTCCACAGGGTCCTGAGAGTCAGAGAAGGTCAATGTCTTAGAGATGGGGGTCCCTGGCACCATTCTGTGGCTTCCCTGGTGGCTCAGATGGTAAAGAATCCGCCTGCAATGCAGGAGACATGGGTTTGATCCCTGGGTCGGGAAGATCTCCTGGAGAAGTGAATGGCAACTCACTCCAGTATTCTTGCCTGGAGAATCTCATGGACAGAGGAGCCTGGCGGGCCTCAGTCCGTGGGGTCGCAAAGAGTTGGACACGACTGAGCAACTCACACACACACACAGGGCCTCTCTGTTCCTGCCTGTAAACACAGGAAAGCATGTCAATGAAGTAGAGTGACAGAGCATTAAGAGTGAGGGGTGTGGGTGGCTGCAGTGGCCACTAACCTCCACTGCTTATTAACTCGCCCAGACCCCTTGGGAAAGTTTGTGTAAAATGTGGAGAAGCACAGGATCTTTGTGGGACTGCGGTGAGACTGAAATGAACAGTGCATATAAACTGGCTGATAAATATTAATATTCACTGGGAAAAGGCAGAATGCAGTTTATCCTATTTGTGTCGTTATCGCTCTACAAGATTTGATCATGCTTTTTAAATCAACCCTTAAGCAGAAACTTTAAAGGATGCATTTATTTCTCAGAGGCTCTGAGGAACGAGTCCCCTCACATCATAGATAAAATGCAATACAGCCTGTGACATGCCTTCCACATCCCCATCATCTCCTAAGCCACCTCTGGTTATTTAAACAAACCTAGTTTCTGTTTTCCATGTATTTTCAGGTAAATGCTATAAAGCCAGAAACTGCGATGGAAACTTTTAAAAATAAATAAATAAAAGTAAAAATTAAATTTCTACACTGGCTCCTTTCTTCACTTTGAAGCTGCCCTGGACATTGGCGGGCAGGCCCAAAGGCATCAAGATAAAACGTCTTTCATAACGGGGAGAGACACACGCATACTTCTCAAAGCCTTGCTTTTCAAGTGCATGTATTATAAATCTAGTTGAATGAAGCAAGATTACAGCCAAATATGGGCAGAAGAGGCTGCGAAACCTCAAATGTGATTGGCTCTTCTCAGTGCCCCAGAAAGAACATTGTGGTTTCAACGTCAGCCCCAGGAAGTCTTGAAATCAACCAAATGGTGTTTCGAACTTGCTTCTCATTATTTCAGCTGGGGCCCCATCGCTATTGGCCACCAGAGGAGCTGAACCCCGGATCAAGGCTGACATTTTCAACCCTTGTTTGACAAAACATAATTAGCAGAAAAGCCACACCCCAGTGTCGGCGACATTTGAGTCTCTTTTTCGATCCCAGTGTTGAGTTGAATTTCAGTTTTCTTTCTTGCCACGCTGCCAATTTGTACTGCTGTAAGCTGACCAGCTTAAACACTCTGCAAAGCCAGCTACAGTTCAGCTGGTTTTCAAAGCCCCATTTACAAAGGCCAGTGCTTGTAAAAGGCTGTGGACCGGGTAGCTTCAGCTGGCCCCTCTCAGCGATGGCCTGAGATGATAAAATGCCTTGCAGTTTAAATTTCCGCCAAGTGTTTTAAAACATTGGCATTTGTTCCAAGCCTTGTGTAATTCTTTGTTATCGGCAACACAAGCACTCTCTTTGCTCTTGTGATCAGATCACGGGTCTCTTGCACAATCACCCCCAGGAACTCTGAAAGGATGCAGGCTGTTAACCCCAATCTGGTTCTGTGAGCAACCCAAGACCTCCTTAGACAACTGTGCCATGGGCTGGGACTCCCTATCAACCATTTGCACACACTGTTGGGTCTCCTCCTCTAAAACTTTGATAAGAACCAATTCAACCCCAAGGATCCCTTGGGAAGGTGATGGATTTTATTATCCCCAGGGGGAAAACACTGATGCAGTCAGTTGTGGCCAGAAGCAAAAGAGGATGAGGACCAACCTCGAGCTGCCCAGTACACAGGGTGCACCAACTGAATGACCTCAAAGGTCAGCTTGTACATTTGCTTCCCTTTATGCCAGAGCTCATCAGGAACGCATGTGCCCTCCCCTACTGAAACCTCAAACCCTCACTGGCTACCCTGTCATGAACCCTGACTTGAGTAAAGAAGTATGGCTTTGGAGGACCTAAGGGAACTTTTGGATGAGGTATATATCTTACTCAAGTTCACGTTGAGGGTATTTTGTGTCAGTCTCTTTGATAAAGTCAGTCATTCTGCCGAAATGGTCCTGGAAGGGTCATTTCCTTCTAGAACTACCTTAGGAAGCACCCTCAGCTGCACTTCTGATCAGTTTTCCTCTTGGATCTTGAAATTCCTGATTGAAAAGCACAAACCAGCTCCTTCTCTTGAGACACTGCATGGGCACTATTAGTCCTTAGTATCAAGGATCATTTGACAATGAAAATAAAGAAAACTTTAAGTGACTGTAAACTGGTATAGCCATTTTGGACGGTGATCTGACAATCTGCATCAACAGCCTCAAAAGTATTTACACCGTTTGTACTTGGAATTTTTATTTCCAGGGTCCTATGCTTGGCCAATATTCGGAGAAACAGGCTAAAGTCTCTGAAAAAAGATGTTCATTGCAGTGTTGTTTATCCTGGAGAAAAATTGTAGACCTTTGGAGCGTCCCTCAATAGTAATTTTTAAATACCTATGGCATGCTCTTACAGTGAACATAGCCATCAATAACCAGGTTGTAGGAGATGGGGGGTAATGTAGCTAAATGACCACATGACATGAAAAAAGGAAACAAAATTACATATCCAGAATAACCTAGGTTTGTAAAAGAGGGACAAGTGTTTATGAAAATATGCAGACATAGAGAAAAGACACTAAAAGGAAATACATCAAAATATTAACAGCAACTTTGGCTTGGCTGAGGATGAAGTTCATAAGGGCTTTCTGCCTTTATCATCATCGTGCTCTTCCGTGTGTTTCAAATTCCCTATAGGTCTTAAGAATTGTTTAAAAATCCATTTAGAAAAAGAATATCCTTGGTTAATGAATAACATGAAAATGAGAGACAAGCAAGGGGCCAATAGTCCAGTGGACATGATGGAGGCCTTGAGGCCACATGTAAGCTCTCCACTCTGCTGCTTATTACAGGGTCATGGTAATTCCACAGAACCTGTGCTGGAGGGGAGGGGAGGGGGCAGGCTGTCCTTTCACACTCAGATATGGAGACTGAAAGCACGCTCAGACCTGTGGAGAAGGAGGTTGGCCACTCTTGCATGTGAGCCGAGGGATAATGGACCACAAGCCTCCTCCTAGCTGACTGAGAGAATGCAGAATTCCGAGCTGACCAGCCGAGACAGCCGACAAACAAGGCCAGGGCGGCCAGTGTCCAGCCAAGACGGCCTTCCGTTTCCTTGAGTTCACACAGGGGAAGAGGAAGTCTTCATCAACCGCAGAGCACATTGAAGCAGAGCCTGAGAAGGGGCCCCAGAAGCCCCAACTGGGAACCTGTGACAGTGGCCATGATGCCGTCTTAAGTCTTCAGGAAACTACTCACCATGTGCTCAGAACTTTAACAACGCTGGTCACTGGTCACCAGAGGCTTGTCCTTAATAGCACTGAATACATGTCAACTGTGGTTTGTAAGAAGAGAAGCCTCCCCCATGCCTTAGGGATACACAGCTGACTTGGGAGGACTGATGTGGATGTTACATGAGGCCACGTTCTCCTCCTTGTTCTCTAGTTAGTCTTTGGTTGGTACCAGACTCAGCAGAAGAGGCTGCAAGGCTTCTGGCCTCACAAACCACCTTGCCCTTGCCTGTCCCATTGGCTCCATCTTGGAGAACCATCTTACCATCCGTCAGTCATGTTCCCCTGCCTCACATCAATGCTGCATTGAGGTCCCACTGCCAAACCATACCACTTTTAGCTCTGGAAATGTCCCAGCTCCTCCCTGAGGTCTCAGTGGAATGGGTAAGCTGGATCTACAATCTCCTTTATATTGTCTGTGTGCTGATGGAGAGACTTACTGATGGAATGTATTCATAAATATCTTAGAATACGAAATGGGCTTCCCTGGTGGTTCAGATGGTAAAGAATCTGCCTGCAATGCAGGAGACCCAGGTTCGATTCCTGGGTCGGGAAGATCCCCCGGAGAAGTGAATGGCAACCCACTCCGGTATTCTTGCCTGGAAAATCCCATGGACAGAGGAGCCTGGTGGGCCTCAGTCCATGGGGTTGCAAAGAGTTGGATACAACTTGTACCCTGAATACAAAGTACAAGTTCTGCTCTCTCCTAGCTTGGAAACAGCACACAGACAGTGTAACTTGTACTGGACTGTGCAATCCTCAGGAGCCACATGAAACAGGAAGCTTCTGGGAGGTTCCTGCAAGCATGTGATAGCTAGCTGTGGTTTCAGGGCAACAGTCAGGTAGTTCTTGCGTCCAGAAACATTCTCATGAGACACACTTTCTGGCTTCTGTCTAACTCTAGTGTTAGTTACACTGTCCTTTTTCCACTTTGAAAAGAAGCAATTTGATTTCTTACACTGTATGTATTTTTTCTGACTGCAGTCATGAAAAGGACCATGAACTGGATCCAGCAGCGGAGAGCCCTGGGTCTGGGGCCTCTTCTCAGCTGCTCTTAAAGAATTGTTCAGATTGAGTCATTTTCCCTTGAGCCACAGTCACTCAATCTTCTAAAGAGACCACTTAGGGAAGGAAGAGCCTCACTCCACTAGGGCAACTGAGTGAGCCCTCCTGGGGAACAAAGCTGAAAGAGAACATCTTTTAGCCGTCTTCTCTTAGGAATCTGATCTCAGTGCCAACCATTGTTATTTATCACTACCAAATATGCATTAATGGTGAATCGGAGAGGCCCAAAGATGTTCAGACTCCTAGAAATCACTCGTTCAGATCCTAGTGGCACTGGGTCAACTTTTCCCCTTCTGAGGCAGAGCAAGTCCACAGGCTTTGCAAGCAGGTTACCCTCCCATTATGAAGAAAAAAACCAAACCAAAAAAACCCCGCTTACACCACTGATTTCAAATCCAACCACACTGCAAGACTGCAAGATGATGGATTTTGCACAAGGGTACTGAAGATCGAGGGGGAGCCTTTGTAAATATATAGTATTTCCTCATTGACTTTTTTTTTTTCTTCTAAACTTTAGACAGAGTTAGCAAAGGAAACAGCTGGTTCATAAGATCTCAAATGGAGGGTGATTTCACTCCTTCTCTATCTGACTTTTCCATTCCTCACTTTCAAAGTCACACACCTTGATAAACAACCCAAGGAACATTTCTAAATAGATAATGCTCAGTTCTTAATAACTGCCCTAAACAACCAGTGCTTTCTGCCTCTTAAAAGTCGCTAATGGTTTTCTACACTCACATTTTGGTCCTCCTATTAAGCTTCTTTCTCTCTCACCTGTTGCTGAGATGAAAATAAATGAATGAATGAATACATCAAACAGGATTTGGGTTTGGGATTCAATGCCCTTCTGTCCTCATGCCTCATATAAATTCAAGCCCCAAAAAGAAGGCAAGACGAAGTCATGAGTAAAACAGAGACTGTAAAACTATTCCTGAAATAATTGAAAGCAGATGCAGAAGGAGTAACCTAGATAGCCAAGTGTTCTGGGTGGGAGGGTGTGGGCCGGGAGTGAAACTGACAGAGAAACAAATAAACCCTGCCTTCTCGGGGGTCTAGCAGGCCCAGTGTCGATTGCCTCGCTCCCTGCAGGCTGACTTCTGGTAGAGACTTCCTGTCGAGGAAAAAAACATCTAATGGTTTCTGAGCTTTTGTCCTGTGAATTCTTCTCCCATTTTCAGCTTTCAAGGGCCCGTCATAGAGAAGACCCTCGACCCTGAAACACTGCTCTATTTTGCATAGAGGTTTACTTGGAAAATTCTAAATTCATGAACTTTAACATTCAGACTGATACTAATATCTGAGCAGAGTCTGCAAGACCAACTTCAATTTAGGAGTAACCTGTTGTTGTTGTTCACTAGCAAGGTCACACAGATAAATGGTGGCCCCAATTGTCTTAAAAGCCCCAATCTCACAATTACTGCTCTATGCACAAAACTCTCCATGCCATGGGCAGGACTTTCTGTATTCACATTCTCAAAGGCTTCATATTTCAATAACAGTCATCAAATTTCCTCACTAGGAAGAGCAACCCAAGCTCAGTTCCCTCTTCTGGCCAGCAAATTAGAAGAACCAAGAGCTCAGGCTGACTGAAGCAGACATTGCCGAGCTGGGCTTGTATTTATATATACACTTATTATTATTTGTTTTGTATATACACTTATTGCTTACTTATTTGCTTGCTTGCAAGGTTGATTCAGTCATGTTGACTCTTTGCAACTCTATGGACTACATAGCCCACTGGGCTCCCGTGTCCATGGGATTTTCCACACAAGAATATTGGAGTAGGTTGCCATGCCCTCCTCCAGGGGATCTTCCCAACCCAGGGATCAAACCCACATGTCTTCTGTCTGCTGCATTGATAGGTGGGTTCTTTACCATAAGCGCCAGCTGGGAAGCCCATGTCATTTATCGCCCTGCATCTAAAGCCAGTTTTAGCACAAATTTCAGTCTTTCTCCTTCAATTGGGGAGGAATGATCAAGTAAGCTAGATTTCTTTTTAAAAAGTCTTTTTAATGTTTCACCCTCCCTTGCCATTTCAACAAGTTTAGCCAAGAGATGCTTATGTGGTTATAAATGTTTATTATTCCAATGGTTTCAATAATTTTATTGGGAACAGAATAGCCTCTAGAGAATGACAGACATTGCAGCAAGACATAGTTAGGGAGACTGCTTACAAAGTGGGTTTTTTTTTTAAAGGTCAGGCTTACATTTATTCAATGATTTTCTGTGGGGTGGAAAAGAGGAACAAGGAATATTACTAACTAGGTTACTTGAGTTTTGTTTTTATCAGACTGTTGTTCTGGTTGATTCTACCAATTGGGGGATATTTCAAATGGGTTTATATTTAGGAAGTGGGTTGCGATGGGGGTTTCTTAACCTTGGAACTAGTGACATTTTGGGTCAGATCATTCTTTGTTAAGGGGCTGCCCTGTGTTTGACAAAATGTTTAGTAGCATCCCTGGCCTCTATCTATTTGATGACAATAGCAGTGCCCACCCCGCATATTGTAAGAACCAAAAATGTTTCCAGATATCACCACATGTGCCCCTGCTGGTTTGCCCCCTGTTGAGAACCACTGAATTGGGCAATTTTTGGACTCTCCCAGGCAGCTTTCACTTGTACATCATAAGAGCTCTAAGAGGAATTGGCTTATCTGGATATTTTTTGCTCAGTTCATGCTCCAAGGACATATGAAAAATTCTCAGTGATGATGTCAGCCTCACAGCATCACTATTCCTCCATCTATCTCCCCTTGTGACAACACAAATGCCCACTATTATTTGAGGAGGCATCAGTTAATCAAGGAAAATATCCCCATCAAAGTGCTTTACATTAAATTAACAACAGTCCTTTTTCTTTCAGCAGCAGGCAAACTGTTTCTCTTGGTTACAAGATATGGTTATGTGTGTGGTTTTTTGCTCCTGCGTCTTTGCTTGTCTCTGAACTGGCCATTTCTGCCTCAGAAATGCAGCATTTCCTATGTGGCTGTGGTCAGAATGCTTTGCAGTGCAGGAGTCGCTAATATCGGGTCATGCTACTTTTGCATTCCTCTGAAATTACAACATTCACAAAAAATCCCACCTCCCCTCTGCTTCTTGAATTTTTTTTTCCCCTTCAAATGGAATCCATATGGGATGGTGTGTCCAACTCAATGCCAGGACGATGGAATGCGGATTGGTGAGGCACGCCCCTAAGCCCAACGAGAGCGTGGTAACTGATGGGGAGAAATCGTTCCATGTCCAAACCTGAAACTTTGGATTCAAGAGCTCTGGTATCAGAATTCCCCACTCAGTCTCACCTACCAGACAAACTCTGGTACTCTGATCCTCAGTTTTGTTATGCTTGAGATAGATGCACATAAAAATATGAAAGGGGGGGTAGAATGACTTGTTTGCTTTTGCATCAGACAGGGGCATTGCCAGCCACCATACAGATCCAAATGAACAGAGACATCCCAGCTACTAAATGTCATCGCTGTAAGCTCATGATGCTATTTTCTAATCATAGATCTCCTTGTGTAAGGTCTGTGTGCAAGAGTCTGGGGCCCAGCTTTCCGAAAGCAACTTCCTGGTTGGGGACAAAAATATTTCAGGCAGAGGTCTATTTCTAAATTCTCGTCCTTTCTTTTCTCTCTGTTCCTTTTTTATTTTTCCCTTTCTCAGACTTTCACTCCCCTTGTGACAAATCCACTTCTCTTACTTGAAACGCTAATATGCGTTTCTTTGGACCTCCTCCAATCACCCAGGCCTTGCACATATGTGCTAAATAAATGCAAGCACAGGAAAAAGGTATTTTAAAAAAAGAAAAATGTTTTATTGGGTGGGCCTGGTTTTTCCATACAATGTAACAGAAAAACCTGAATGAACTCTTTGGTAAATCCAATATATTCTCCCCTGCCCCTCTTGTCAACCCATATAAGCTCTAACAACCCCAATCAGCCCTGAGAAAGACAAAAATGCTATTTGGTAAAATAAATAAATAAATAAATAATAAATAATAATAATAATAAGGTAATTTCAACCATTAGGAAATGTCTTCTAGTTCCACCACCTTCTATAATTAATAACTTCCAATCCAAAGGTCCTCCTTCAGGTTCAAAATTCAAGTGGCTTGTGACAACAGAGAGAAGGGAAGAGAGGGACAGAGGAGTTTCTGAAAGTTTATGCTTTTCTGCCTCCACGAGTATAAATATTGACAGAGAACAAAAAGCCATAAAGGTACTTTAGATTTGATACTTCATTTTCTGTGGATGTTTCCTTCAGAATGCACCTAATTGAATCTGTTTGAACACATAATTGTTTGTTATTTGATTCTGTGGAAACTTCGTAAAAAATCAGCACAAATTGAACCCAGAATGCAGAAGCAGGCTAAAACCCTTAGTGGAGCTACAGTGTAATGGTGGTGGCGTGGGGGGGGGGGCAGGGGGGAGTGGAGGCGGGGGAAGAAAGAGAACAAACTATAATCAGAATCAATCAGTGAAAGTCCACAGTTCATTGGAAGGTAATAAGTAACGTGGAGCAGAATAAAGGGAAGGGCCCTTGGGGCTGGTGTAACTGGAAACAGGGTGGTCAGAACAGGCCTCCTCGAGAGGTAACATATCTGAGCAAAGAAATGACGGAGGTGAGGGAGGGAGCACCATGGAGGCTGGGGAGAGGTGCCCTCCAGGCAGAGGGAACAGCTATGGCAAAGGGTGGGAGATGACTGGCATGGAGCCATGGCATGCATGGAGGCCAGTGTGCCCAGTAAGAGAATAAGGGCAGCAGGAAGGGATGAGGCCAGGGGGCAACAGATCCTGTGGGACCTGGCAGGCCACTCAAAAGACTGGGCTTCTGCTCTCAAGGAAATAGGGAGCCAGTGCAGGTTTTCAATAACAATTTGTTTTTCCTTACTGGGGTGAAAGTCACAAAAGTGAAAGTGACCAATTCAATGGCACTTAAGATACTCAAAATGTTCTTGCCTAACCCTACCTCTATCTAGTTCCAGAACGCTTTCATTATCTCAAATGGAAACCCACCCTCCCCATAAGAAGTCATTCCGCACTTCATCCTCCTTGTCAATCCCTGGCAACCACCAATCTGCATTATATCTCTAAGGATTTACCTCTCTTGGATGTTTCACACAAATGCAATCAATACATGGGTCTTTAGTGACTGGCTTCTTTCACCTGGCATGATGTTTTGGAGGTTCATGTATGTTGTAGTATATGTCAGCACTTCATCCTTTTTTATGGCTCCATAATATTTCATTGTATGAGGAGACCACAATTTGTTTATCTCCTCATCAGCCAATAGACAGTTGGGCCTTCAGCTATTGTGAGTATGCTGCTATAAACACTGTAGGTTGTTAAGAAACAAAGGAACATGATCTCACTTGCATTTTATACAATACGTGCAGTTCTATTTTATGAGTGATCTGGTAGCCCAAATTTGTAAATCCAATTTTAAATGGCAAAAGTAAACAAGTGAGATTCATTAGACCCATCCCTCTGCCATGTGCTACCACCTGCTTGGCTTCTTCAAATGCCATGTAATCCCTCCAGAACTATATTTTTTTGAACAATTTCCCTATCATTGGCAATTAAAGGCCAGTTGACTGTTAAATCCCAGAATCCTCTCATTATTCAAAGAATTCGGGTTTTCCAAAACTGACAGGGATTTTTAAGGAGAAGCAATGATGATGAAAAATGAACCTTTTTCTCCAACCAAAAGGGGAAACCACTCTTGCTTAAAAATAAAAATGAACCAAATGCATCGTGGTGTCTGGAAATGGGTCTTGAAACAGAACAACAACAACAAAAAGACAGCAGGGGTGTCCCTGAGCTCTTGAGGGCAAGGCAGTGCCTGACTCAGATGGAGAGTTTTCAACACTTGCATTCCCTTTTCCTCCTCCACCAAATAGTTCGAGTGCCTCTGACCTTCCAGACACTACTAGGTGGCAGAGACCAAATAATAATGACACATTTTTCCTGTCGGTCACCAAGCAGCTGTGAAAACACTAGGGGGCCAAGATGCCAGCCCTTGGGGCCCCAGGAAGCCGAGCCCCAGGCATCAAGCCTCTTCCCCAGTTTAGAAGGAGCTTCCGGCTCCCTGGCTCTCCATCCCATTTTGAGTCACAGATACCGTTCTGATAAGGAAAATGAGTTGTGTTCCAGTGACAGCATCTCCCCGATGTCTGGGGTGGCTGGAAGGGCTGGGGGCAGGGGCGGGTGGCCTGGATGATCTCTGAAATCAAAGCCTAAATGGGAAGCTCTTCTCTTTTCCCATAGGGAGCGCCACTCCCTCCCCGCCCCCAGATTCCTCCAGTGAAAGCTGCAAAGAAGCCAAGGCTGGAGCAGAATGACTCCGTGGCATTTACCACGCCAGCAGCGCCCCTCCATCTGCTCTGGAGAAGCAGTGTGTGTCTGTGAGCTTCCTGGGGGCAAGAGGGATAGTGGGGGGGCAGATAGTGAGAGCGCCACCCCAACCACAACACCTTTAGCCAGGTGCAGTCACGGTGAAAGCATCCAGTCTTGAAGAGGAAAGAGTGTCCCTCGACACGATTTCCACACACCCTCTGAGGGGCAAAGTGACTCTCAGAGGAACAGGAAAATTAGCTGGGAGCTTGCTCCAGGAGCCCCTTCCTAATTTCCCCAATTTGGAAGCGGGAAGGGGCTGCTTAAGAAAGGCTTCTTTTCTAAAGATGGGTTGAAAGTTTGCAAAATACTGCTGTCTGGTGGTTGGTTTAGTCACTAAGTCGTGTCTGACCCTTGCGAACCGGTGGACTGTACTCCCCCACCCCCACCCCCCATGCTCCTCTGTCCATAGGATTCTCCAGGCAAGAATACTGGAGTGGGTTGCCATTTCCTTCTCCAGGGAATCTGCCCAACCCAGGAATTGAACCTGGGTCTCCTGCATTGCAGGCAGGTTTTTTACCATCTAAGCCACCTGTCTGCACCATCCTATAATCTGGGGCTCCCCGTACCACCCCCAGGCCACTTGTTGGAGATAACGTGATGCTGAGAAGACCATATGCCTTGACTCCACTGACAAAGAATCTGGCTTTCTCATGCCTCCTGGCCTTGGCCCCGGCTGTGTCCTGTGCCTATAACAGTGTCACCGACCCACACTCCATCCTGGCTTCCAGCAGCCCAGCCAGTGCTGGCTGGCAAGTCTCAACTTTTACAACAATTTTACAGGGGAATCTCCCCTGCTCCCCTCACCTACAAACGAACACACAAAACCTGCTGATTAGTTTAGGTACCCATTCGGAGGCTCCTGCCTTTCTCAGAAACTTGATCCCACTGTACTCTAGTACGATAGCTTCACCAGTGACAGAGTACCTGGCAAGAAGTGGGCAAGTATTCAATAAATGTGTCCTGAATAAATGGATGAATGAAGCTATAAACAACAAATATCCTCGTGGGCACAATATACATCCCCTTACAAAACACTGAGCTAGAGAGATGATAGACAGATAGAGTTAGATAGATCTCTTATCGGAGTTCATAACCTCCCTCTCAGAACAAGTATTTCAAGCTTTTATTTTAATAGCAGCCTCACACTATAAATGACTTGCCCAAATCATCAGTGATAAAGTCAAGTTCTAGTTCATGGAAATATTGTTCTGTATATTATCCTATGTATATTTATAATTTTCAGATTCATTTTACTTGAAATAAATGTTATGCTGCTAGCCTTGGAATTAATCACATTAATACTATATATATATGTATTGGCCACCTGATGCGAAGAGCTGACTCATTTGAAAAAACCCTGATGCTGGGAAAGATTGAGGGCAGGAGAAGAAGGGGGCAACAGAGAATGAGATGGTTGGATGGCATCACCGACTCAATGGACATGGGTTTAGGTAGACTCTGGGAGTTGATGATGGACAGGGAGGCCTGGCATGCTGTGGTTCATGGAGTTGCAAAGAGTCAGATATGACTGAGCGACTGAACTGAACTGAACTGAATCCTACAGAGAATATATACTGAATATCAAAATACAGGAATGTAAGGTTAAGTCTGGCATGCTTATCCGGGCCAACTCCATTATTTTACACATGGGGAAAGTGAAAGCCAAAGAGGTTAAGTGACTTCCCCAAAGTCACAGAGCTGCTGGATAAGAGGTGGGAATGGAATCTAGATTTTTCAGATGCTAAATTCAGTACTTTTTCTACCATACAGCAGAGATGATTGGTTATCGACAAATCCTTTGAACAGAGCATGTCTATACTTGGGGCCTGCTTGTGTTTATAAAATCACGCATACCCAGACATCCCAGAATGATTCCTGTTGCAGAAATCTTTTGCCAGTTTCAGAGCATGGGGTCCAGTGTAGTGACAGGGTTAAGAGTTAGCTCTGAGGTCAGATTACCTGGGTTCAAATTCTAGCTGTGAGACCTCTGACAAATCACTTAGCCTCTGTACTTATTTATCACCTATAAAACATGAGTATATGGGGGCTTCCCGGGTGACTCAGTGGTAAAGAATCCACCTGCAATGCAGGAGATGTGGGTTTGATCCCTAGGTCAGAAAGATCCCCTGGAGGAGGGCATGGCAACCCACTCCAGTATTCTTGCCTGGGAAATCCCAAGGATAGAGGAGCTTGGCAGGCTACAGTCCATAGGGTCGCAAAGAGTTGGACACAACTGAGCACGCACGCAGGCATGCAAAATGGGCATAATTAGTTCTCATCTCAGAGGGTTGCTATGAAGATTAAACTGTTAACTACATGTAAAGGGATTCGGAGAGTGCCTGACTCATACTAAATGCTAGTAAATGTCAGCTTAAACCATCTTGGCTCAGAAAACAGCTCCCTGCACACATATGAGGTCACTGCTAGTTCACCTGAGTTGAGGAGAGTATTTATGAGCAGCGGTCACAAGAAGGCCTGGTGGGCGCTGATATTATCTTTCCTGATCTGGTAACCAGTTCCCTGGCCATGTACAGTGTGTAAAAATCTCTCAAGATGATCCCATGTGATCACCAAGAATTGTCAAAGGACTGATTTGACTCTGCCTGCAAGTTGACAAGGTGGCCTGCCATAGCCCTGTGGGTGTCGCCAGGAGACATGAGCCTCCTGAGTCAGAGACCAAGGACCTGATTGCTCACAGCATAGCAGGCAGCATGAGCTTCTGTCCAGGCAGTTCCCCTTCTGGGTGAAGTGGAGGGCCAGTTGGACGCATTGCATGTGGTGGGTTTGTGTCATAGTTGAAGAACCCACACTGTAGGGAACCCAAGTCTTTTAAAATAGGTGGTAAGCCCATCTGATCCTTGCCCTGGAGAGAAATGTTGTCTTTATTATACTGCACTGATCTTTGCTCTTGAGGGCAATCCTAATTCTGTCTTCCCAGGCTGTTTGCTCTACAAACATCCTTGAGAAGAGACTTCAGAATAAACGAAGTCCGTGCCACTGGTTCCAAGACTAACAGAAAGGTGAGAGCCCCATGGAGAATGGTCCCTCACCAACAATATGGATACTATTCTAATGTCCTGGAGGAGCGAATGGAAACCCACTCCAGTATTCTTGCCTGGAAAATTCCATGGACAGTGGGGGCTAACAGGCTATACAGTCCATGGAGCCTCAAAGAGTTGGACATGACTGAGGGACTAGGCACTTTCTGAGGTATGTCATACTGTGACAAAAAAGTTTTTTCAAGTGCTACCTGGAAAAAAAAGATGTTGTTTTAAGGTCAAATACATTTGGGAAAATACAGAGTGAACAGTTCTCTTTACCATTGGACTTAACAGAATATTTCATATGCTAATGCATATCTTCAAAACTGGAGACAACAAATTTGCAGTCATTTCTCATCATTCACTGCTTCTCAAAGCCTTCCTACACATACATACAAATCAGCTGAAGGTCTGGTTAAATGCAGATTCTGATTCCACATTTAGATCTGGGGTGGGGCCCAAGACTATCTCTGGCAGGCTGCCAGGAGCTGTGGGTGCTTCAACTTACCAAGCACCACACCTTGAGTCATGAGAGGCTGAGAAACTGTCTTTTGCAGGAACTTCTCACAAGATTGGATTTCACCAAACATGCTGTGAGAGTAGCCTCAACCCTAGCTACTGTGTCCATTCTAACACAGGTGGAGGGAACCCACAGAAAATTCTTGAAAGCAACTTCTTAGTGATGTATAATTCTGGTCACTTGAAGCTGAATAAACGTAAAATTTTAAAATCCTAGAATTCCTGGGAAGGCCTAAAATGACAGAAGTATTTCCTCCAGTGTAGGTAAAAATCATGAATGAGGGCCAAGTATTAATGAAATGCTAATTTTGCCATAAACGATAACCTCCAATGCTAAAACCAATTGGCTGTGATTTTGCAAAACAGATGCGTCTCAAGCTAATGAAGACCTGAACTGACAGGGGCTAAATTGCTGGTGGAAGATTTCCTGAGCTTCAGATGCAATGGGGAACTTGAGCTGCCCTAGTCCTAACTGGGCATTCCCCGTGGATGAGTGCCATGTACAGAAAGCTGTTTCCAGGCAGCTTCTGCACAGCCCTGGGCAACAGGGCATCAGCAATGGAGCAGAGATGACTCAGCTATACCTCCTCCCATGCTTCCCTTCCTTAAGAATCCAGTTTCAACCTTGGCTACACATTAGAATCAATGGAGAGGGTTTGGAAATACTCTCGATTGACAGGGCTCTTGCAGACCAGTGGCCTAGGAATCCCCAGGGGCAGGGCCCACTCATCAGTAGCTGTAAAAATCCCCCCAAGTGATTCTGATGGGAACTGTTACCCTTAAGACAGACCTCGGTGAAGGAAGTGAAAGCCATTTCAGAGTGTAGACAGAGCATAAATCAAGCAAGTACACCCAGTTTCCCCCTCCTGCACCTCTGACTCTGCTACTAAGAACCACCAGGTTTTGAGAAGACAGACCAACAAGAACAAGGTTCATTTCCTTCTAGAAATCACCATGTCTCGTCTCTCTAGAGCTCATGTTTGGCACCAGGGTTTGGTCTCATTTTTAGAGCATCTGCGCGTAAAAAACTCCCTACATTGGACTTTGAAGGACATTTGACTGGGGTGAAATTAATGATAGCTCATATTTATACCTTGAGGATGACATTATCTCCATCATTATGAATGATAAAGGAATTCTGCAGGATTATACTGTTCAGTGAGGATGTCTGGGTTTGGATCACAGCTTCCTGTATTTACTAGCTGTGTGCCCAAGTGGGGTGAGTACCTTCACCCCGAGCATCCTAGCTTGTTCACACATAAATCGGGGACTTTGTAAAAGTTCATAGAGGTATAAGAAACATGAATAGAAGGAAATTCATGAAAAGGGCTGTTCACAGTGTTCAGGGCCTAGGAAAGTGAAAGTGAAGTCGCTCAGTCGTGTCCGACTCTTTGCGACCCATGGACTGTAGCCCACCAAGCTCCTCCGTCCATGGGATTCTCCAGGCAAGAATACTAGAGTGGGTTGCCTTTTTCCTCTCAAGGGCCTAGGAAGCCCTCCATAAATACCAGTTATTTTGTAAGTTGATTCGATCATTCAAATTTCGTGAACTGTGAACTGGTGCCAGTCTGTGGACTATTTATTATGGGAGATTCCCTGGTGGCTCAGATGGTAAAGCATCTGCCTGCAATGCAGGAGACCTGGGTTCAATCCCTGGGTCAGAAAGATCCCCTGGAAATGGCAACCCACTCCAGTACTCATGCCTGGAAAATACCATGGATGGTGAAGCCTGGTGGAGTCACAAAGAGTCGGACACGACTGAGCGACTTCACTGTCACTTTCAATTAGATATGTAAATTGAGAGTAAATGTTGAGAAACTTTTATACTTATTTGGCAGAGAAATTATACATCTATTAAATCTAATAATGAAACTCCTAGGTTTGCATTTTGTGTGTCTTTTCATTGAATGTTTCTAACTCATTTTTGTTTCACTTTATAGAAGTGTTGCTCTAAGGACTGGTATTTTGTGTGTCTTTTGATTTACTTTTTCTAGTCATTCATTTTTACTTCATTTTGTGAAAATGTTTTTCCATAAATAGACTGGAGATTAAAACACTGGTTTTTCACAGAGAGTTTGAGCATAATTGGTTTAAAAATAAATTTATAAATACTGTGTCATAGAAATTAATGGAAAACTCACTGCATTTGTTTTCTATACTGTATAACAAACTATCACAACTTTAGTGGCTCAAAATAACGTGCATTTATTAGTTCCTTGGGTGAGGAGCCTGGGCTCAGCATGACTAGGCTCTTGGCTCAGAGTCTCACAAGGGTGTAACAAAGGTGACAACTGGCCTTCAGTCAGAGTTTGGTAACTTGAAGCTATAGGACTGGGGTCCCCACTTTCTTCCTAGTTGCCAGCCAGGGGCTGTTCTCAGCTCCTAGAGGCTTCCCAGAGTTCATTGCCACATGACTCTCTCCCAACATGGCAACTGACTTGTTCAAGACTGGCAAGGGAGAGACTGTTACTTCAGTCTGCTCATACAAGGTCTTATGTAATATAATCAAGAGACTGTCACCCCCATATAGCCAGAAAAGGTGAAAACCCTAATTTGAAAAGATACATGCACCCTTATGTTCAGAGCAGCACTATTTACAACAGCCAAGACATGGAAACAACCGAAATGCCCATCGACAGAGGAATGGACAAAGAAGAGGTGGTCCATATGTGTGACGGAATACTACTCAGCCTTAAAAAAGAATGGGATACTGCCATTTGCTGCAACATAGATGGACCTAGAGATAATCATACTCAGTGAAGGAAGTCAGACAGAGAAAGACAAATGTCACATGATGTCACTAATAGGTGCAATCTAAAAATAGTGCATGATGCTGCCCTCCTGTATCAAGCCATGGGCTCTAGGTCCTCTCCCTTCCATCTGGGTGGACTGTGAGGCTTAACAAACCAAGTCATAGAAGGTGATACAGCCTCTGTCCAGTCCTCTCAAGACACTCACCATGAGAAAGCAGGAACCAGTCTGTGAGGCAGCCCAGCCACCACATGCAAGGTTCAAGCGTAGAAGTTCTGGCTACAGCCATAGCTGATGTACCTGTGGATGCTGGCCTGCAACAGAGGAGGATGAGTTGGCCAACAACTGTGGGCCTTGGCCTTCAAGCTATCCCAGGAAACACCACATGGAGCAGAAACAAGCTGTCCCCACTGAGCCCTGTCCAAATTGCAAGTTCAAAACGAATGTTGTCATTGTTGTGAGCCAGTAAGTTTGGGGTGATTTGCTGTGCATCAATAAAGAACTGGAACAGAAAAGAAATAAAAATAGTACAAATAGACTTATTTTAAAAATGAAACAGAATCACAGACATAGAGAACAAATTTATGGTTACCAAAGGGGAAGGGGTGGGGTGAGGGATAAAATACGAGGTTGGGATTAACAGATACATGAAAAGTGAAAGTGTTAGTCACTTAGAGGTGTCTGACTCTTTGCGACCCCATGGACTGTACATACTGCTATATGTAAAATAGATAAACAGTAAAGATTTACTATACAGCGTGGGAAGTATATTCAATGTCTTATAACAATGGAAAGTGGAAAATAATTGGAAATATTTCCAATGGAAAATACTTGAAAACTGGAATATAATTTTCAATTATATAATTGAAATGGAAAATAATTGAAAAAAGAATATAGATATACACATATATATGTATAACTGAATCACTTTGCTGTACACTTGAAACTAACACAATATTGCAAATCAATTATAGTTCAATTTTAAAAAAGAGAGTGCCATCCCATCAGTTTTGCCATATTCTACTGCATGGAAGCAGGTCATAGGTTTCCCTGCCACTTAAGGTGAGAGGATTAAATAAGAATGTAACTCATGAGGGGTTGCCTTAGGGTATGTCCACCACAGCCATCTACAGATCACCATATTTTAACTGGTTGAGTCTTTCAATAGTGAACTACTAATCACTGTATATGTGTGTGTGTGTGTGTGTGTGATATATTTGGCAGCAAGAAGCATACATCCATTTGCAAGGAATAGATTAAAAGAATCAGAGAGAAGTTGGATAATTTGATGCTCATGTAACATCAGGCATAAATAAGCCAATCTATGAATTATTCCTGCCAAACTGCCATGGCACGATTTTCAAATACTACCTAAAAAAGAAATGTTACTTTTGAGTTCCATCTTTTATAATGCTGACACCTCAAAAAAAAAAAAAAAAACCTGGTGTGCTTTTTTCTGCAATTATTTTCTGATGAATATGGAGTTCAACATAACTGCCCTTGAAATGAGGGACTTAAGAATGTGAAAGCTATTGACCATATTAATAGTGATTCCCAACAAAGATGTACTTATCCTCCAAAACTCCCTGAAATATAATCCTGTAGCTGAGGAAATTGCTTAATAAACCTCTTTTAGTCTCAGCTAATATTTATGGATTATGGGTTAGTTGAGGGGAGCTTTTTAAAAAAGCCCGGTTCCCTACCTGAATCTACTTCCCCAAGGGCCTGGCCTGCTATTTATTCGCAGCAGGATGGATTTGCTCATGGAATCATCGTCCTTCAGGAGAAGCCCCAGATTGGCAGAACAACATGGGGAGAGCCTGTTTGTACACATAGGAAAGATACCTCGCAATTTCAAGAACTTTGGGGATGTGCTCATGTATATTAAATACACAGTGAGTGGAGGAGAAACATGACCCTCCAAAGGGGAGCAAGCCATCAATAATGGAGCACAGCTAAAAACACTGATGGATGGTCATGCAACATAAGTCACTGGGTCAATAACACTGCCTTCTGAATTTTAAAGATGTTTAATGTAGGGAGAGGATATGGGGCCAGGAGTGGAGGAGCTGAAGTGGAAATTGGTAGAGATTATTTTAGGGGGAGTCCATTTGCGCCCAAATAACATTGATTGGAAGAATGCTAACTCAGCCTTCAGCAGAGAGAAGATTAATCTATTTATAGAATAGCTGCTGCTGCTGCTGCTGCTAAGTTGCTTCTGTCGTGTCCGACTCTGTGCGACCCCATAGACGGCAGCCCATCAGGCTCCGCCGTCCCCAGGATTCTCCAGGCAAGAACACTGGAGTGGGTTGCCATTTCCTTCTCCAATGCATGCAAGTGAAAAGTGAAAGTGAAGTAACTGAGTTGTGTCCAACTCTCAGCGACCCCATGGACTGCAGCCTACCAGGCTCCTCCGTCCATGGGATTTTCCAGGCAAGAGTACTGGAGTGGGGTGCCATTGCCTTCTCCCTTATAGAATAGCTGTGCATTGCCAATGCTTGGTTTCCACACATTACCCCCAAATACCTCCCTTCCTGCCTCTTCCAGATGATATTCCTTTTTGCTCTTCTTCTAAAACCTTTCTGCTCTTCTTCCAAAACCACTGGCCTTATTCAAAAGCCATTTGGTTGAAGGAAACCAAAGTCTCTCAAAGTGGTTTAAGAGTAAGTGAAGAATTTATTAGAAACAAATGTTCAAGTATTTCCTGGAACACAGAGGGATGCATACAAAAGTTAGAACTAGAATAGCAGCAGACTCTGGGGAGATTCCCTGTGTCCTTTTCCTTTCCTCTCTCTGTTCCTGTTCCTTCCTTCTTTGTCCCTATAGCTAATTTTCTCTTTCTGCTTGTACAGTGCCCAAATGTGGCCATCCCAGTCACAAACACTGACAAGAATCACTTGGTCCCCATTCTACCTTCCTGGGTGGGAGTCCGATTGGCCCAGATGATAATACCTCCCCCTCCCTACAGTTGAATAGTGTGTAATTCTTCAACACTGTCACAGCACTTTGATACAATTATAAACTTCATGTTCTACAATGTGAAGTGGAAAGTGCTAAAAAAAAAAAACCTGTTGTATTTATTGCTTGGGTGTGACTCCTCTAGAACCGCTTTGAAAAAAGATATTAAGAAAATATTCTAAGATACAATGGGGTGTTTCAGTTATAGCTTGCTGCCTAATAACAAACTGCAAAATTTAGTATCATAAAACAATGATTATTTATTATTTCTCATGATTCTATGGGTAGACTGGTCTTAGCTGGGTGGTTTTCTGCTCTATGAAACATTGGCTGAGGTCACAAATTCAACTGCACCAAACTGCTGGCTGGGCTAGGCTGGAAGGTCCGAGAAGGCTTTCCTCACCTGTCAGACACCTTGGCTCTCCTCCGGGTGGCCTCTCCATATCATTAGCTTGGGGGAATCACAGCATGGAGTCTCTACGTAGTCAGACTTTTCACGGCAGCTGGTTTCCGGAGGGAAAGTAACAGTTACTAGGCCTCTTCAACTCTGGGAACAGCAGCACCTCTGTAGACTTCTGGTGGTCAAAGCAATTCAGGACATCAGCCCAGGATCCAAGGGGAGAGACCCCCATCTCTTGATAGATGAAGAGCATGTGCATCCATGGAGAGAAGGAACTCAGGGCAGATAACTCGGGAGCCCACTAGAGAGGGATCAGCATCTTAGGGTTTGGAATTATAAGGGAGGGGATATTATTTCTTCTTCTTTCTGTTTTTCTGTACTTTTAAATTCTTCAACAAGCACTATGTTAATAATAATAGTAACAGTAGTAGTTTTTCAATGAGCTTAAGTTCGTAATAATAATTTATTAAGTGGTGCCACAGTGAATGTCTGGAATTAATAGATCAAGGGGAAGATGTTTCCATGCATTTGAAACATAACCCTTGCTGGGAAACAATGTCTACAAGAAATTCTTGGCTTTGCTTCTCTCCAGAGTAATAAAATCTAGCCACAATGGCAGCTGAAGCACAAGAGGAAAAATAATATTTCTTGCTGTCAACTAAAAATAAATGCTTGTCTTAACTACTGATTCCTAGTCATGTAGCTTCTCTTGTGTTTGTCCGAGGAGTACAGCCTGCATCCTTGAGAATAAATAGACTGACCCTGCCAGTGGCCGTGAGCAGCTTTTATATAAGACCTTCTCTGATACAACCAATCTGACAGCCACTCTGGGGCCAGGAGGCTCTCGAATGTGATGTCTGCTGTCTGCTGCTCGGGAGAAGCACTTTCATCTTCTCTAAAATGCCTGTGTACTCATTCTTGCCGTCAGCCTGCCTCAGTACTACCGAACATTCTGGAACACAGCATCAGATGAGCTCCATTCATCCAGGTGATTTCTATACACAGGTGACGTTGTGCCCTCTCTCACCTTCCCTGGGAAGCGGCCTGAAGGGAAAGAACAAATTGCACGGGGGGCGCAGTGAGCCCTCAGGCACAGAGGCAGGAAAGCCCCTGGATTGGTTTTATGAGACTGGATTCCCCCACCACGGGTGGCTCCAGGTTAGAGGAGGATGTGTCACTGGTCGCCTCTGCAGTGGGAAGGCCCCCTGGACTGCAGAGGCTCATCTGTGTGACATTCATCCCAGCCCCGGGCCCACACAGAAAGGGGATGACCTACACTCCCAACTCGACTGAGGGGGAGCCAGGGAATTGCGAACAGCCAAGATACCGTGCCTTTTTCTCTCTCCTTCTCTTTCAAGTGGACAGTGGAGTTTCCCAGAGGCGAACGTCGACAGACTGAAGGCAGAGTGGATGATGAGCAAATCCAGGTGTCTGCTGAGATGTCATTTACGAAACAAATCTAATGTACAACCTGGCCACTCTTCTCGTGACACGTTTCTGTGTTTAGGAACATAGAGCTGGGTTTTTCCCCAAATAAAAACAGATCACATTTAACAGGCAAGGAGCTTATTGTTGTATCGACATACATTAATATTTTAAATTTTCTTGGGTTGAATTTCTACTGCAGTCAATTTGGAGAGATTTGGCCCACATAAAGGAAGTTTCTTTGAGGTCCTTGATAAATTCTAAGAGTACGAAGTGGGGCTGAGACCAAAACTTGGGGAATTGTAGGTATGGTCAGCCTTGGAGCCAGATTCTTTGGCTCCAATCCTCGCTCCTCTAATGACTAAGCTCTGTGACCTTGGATTAGATTCTGAACTTCTCTGTGACCATTTCCTCCATCTATACAGTTGAAATAACAGTAATAATGCCACTGCAAGGATTAAAGCATTAATCAGGGAAAGCGCTTCTGAAAGGTGCCTGGTGCCTGGTTAGTGTTCAGAAAGCATTAGAAAATATTAGGGCTTCCCAGGTGGTGCTAGTGGTAAAGAACCCACCTGCCAATGCAGGAGACATAAGAGACACGGGTTCATTCCCTGGGTTGGGAAGATCCCCTGGAGGAGGGCATGGCAACCCATTCTAGCATTCTTGCCTGGAGAATTTCATGGACAGAGGAGACTGCCAGGATCCAGTTCACGGGGTCGCAAAGAGCTGGACACGACGGAAGTAATTTAGCAAGAAAACATTAACCTACACTCACAGAAGCACTCTTGGGCTCTGGGTGCTGTGCTAGCCTCTAGTGACATAGAGATGACAAATTCAGGATCAGCATCCTCAAGGGACCCACAGCAGGCAGAAAGAGCCCAGTGAAACAGATCATGTGTGTGTGGACTTGGCCAGGGCCTTCATGAAAAGAATTTAAACATCTTGCTCCAGCGAGATGCTGCTGAGACAAATCCATCATTGAGTTTGGAACGTTCTGAACTGACATATTTTTCAAGAATGTTTACAAAGCTGAGATTTCATAAAAGAAGGGCTGCTTGGGAGTCTGGTTACTGGAGACACTCTATCACTGACTTGCCTTAGCAACTTGTTTAATAAACAGCAAACATCTGGTGTGTTCTCAACACTCTGCTCAGAACAGAGGGACATCAAGATGGTTCATATACACCTCTTTCCTTGCAGGGACTTCCAGAACTGAGAGGAACACAACCTGACCATTACGATGCACCACAGAAAGTTCATAAAAAGAGGCAGTGGAGACACCTGACCTCTCTGACCTCGGTCCTTCACCTATTGGATGAGTATAGCACTGTGTAACAGAAGATTCTTCCTGATCTAAAACCCCAGTCCTCCATTCACCTGTTATCCATCCTCTCGGAAACCATGTTTCGAGTTTGAGGGCCATGTGTCATCATCATTAACCTTGGGGGAACTGTGTTATGTGAGCAATAATATTCCCAGCTTATCAATGGAGCCACTGGGACCTGAGCAGGTTTGCATGTTGCCATGGTGACGCCACATGTTTCTTCCTTTGTCTATTTCCCCCCTTGTATTTTTATGTGACAAAAATCACAGAGAGGCACTACTCCATCTAACACAATGTTATTGCCTTCCTTATTTAGTTCATTTCCTCAGATAACTGCAAACACTAAGTTTTTTCCTCTTAACATAACTTAAAATATAAGGGTTAGACAATCAGGCATAAGACTACTCGATTTTAGAATTTGGATTTTACATCCTGTATCTTACAATGCACTATTGGAAATGTCTCAACTTAGCTAATATTCACAGAAGGACGCCAGAACTTGATTTTATTTCTGCCCTGGATGCAGAAAAACACCCAGGCTATCACTTATACTGTATAGAGAACACTGATTCTAATCACTTGAGTATTGAATTTCTAGCTTAAACGTCTGTACACTTGCAGGAAGCATTTTGCTAATGTAATGTTTTGGTACACAGCCAAGGCTAAAAGAAATTTAGGACAATCAAATAGAAAAGAGACTCAGTACAGGATTTTAGGCTTCCATTTTTTTTTTAATGAAACAAAATCTATAAATTTGGAGAGACCTGATGGGACCTAGTCTCAGCCACTAGATCATTACTGACTCAATTTCATGACCTGTGCAAGGCTTTTGACCTTTTTTTAATCTCCATTTCTCCATCACTAAGTAGTCAATGTTGCACTTGATCACCAATGGCCTACTCTTTTTTTAAGTACTAGAAGATTCTCAAGATAAAGTCTTCAAGTTGGGAGTACTCAGTTTTTGCAAGTATCATTGGATTCCCACCTAATAGATATAAGAATTGTGGAATGATGAGCCTCACTTAACCAAATTTCTTGAATTCTAACATCTGTCAGTTTCACCTCTTGCCAAAGTGCCTGTGTCTGCTTATTCCACTTGTTCTCACAAATTGATTTCAATCAGCAGTCTGCCATGTGCAAGGGCCTGAGCAGTCTGACAATCCATCTTCTTGGAATTATGCATAAAACTACAGCAACAAGGCCTGAGTCACAGTCAAAACCCAGTTAGCTTAGAGGATACAGGCTATTTTACTGTCATGAATCTTGGGGTCGGAGAGCATCCACAGGTAGATAAACAAAGTGACCAGTCTCCCCATGTCTCTATCAGTAAATCATTGGTGTCATTCTGACCATCTTTTCTGACTCAGGAGCACGGTTTCATGCAGTCAGACTCACAAGGCTGTCTCTATCAGCTCAGGCTAGCAGACCTTTTCAACTTTTCCTTGGATGACTTGTCTTGTTTACAAGATACAAACTCTGAACTTTAGCTAACAACTGCTTTCTCCCCGCCTCACCACAAAGCTCATGTCAAGAGCCTACCTTCCTTCCTAGGAAAGCAAACTTGACACCAATGCAGGATACATACTTAGGAAGGGAGCTTCCTGGCTGGATAAGAAGACTGAAAATAAGGATGCTGAGGAATTTGCTAGCAGGGAGGTCGACAGACACACGGTTCCCAAACATCAGTGTGTGTCAGAATCCCTTGGGGCGTTTGGTAAAAATACAGTTTCCTGAACCCTACTCAGAAATTCAGATTCGGTAGATCTGGGGTACAGTCAGGAAACAGCAACTTAAATTCACACTCCAGGGGGTTTCTGATGGGAGAGGGCTGAGAACACCTGTGGGAACGGAGGTTAACGTGGTAAAACTGTTTACAGAGTACACAGAGCAAACAACAAAATCAGACAATGCATGGGTCAGCCCTTGGAAGGGACAAGAAGCCCTTGTTCTGACCTGGAGAGGTATTTGTATAAAAGCCAAGTTAATTTCCTTGCTGAAAAGAAAAACGTCAAAGGCAGAATAAAAAGCACATAAATATGGTGCATTCAAATGTATTGTAATCTCTTGTAACAAGAAAATTCTGGCAACAAAGATAGCTACTAGATTCACTCCCAGATTTGGAATGACACCAAAAAGGGTCTGCATGCCATCTGGGAGACAGCGTTTAAAACACACACACACACAAGTATCTCAAAGGGACAGAGTTTTTGTGAGTCTTTAATAAATGAACAGCACAAAAAGATAAACCTGAATGGAGAGTTTGATCCCTTTGATATGGGACACATGCAGTTTAGCACAGTTACTTTGAGTCAGCAGGTTCTTAGCTCAAAAATCATTCTGAAACAGTGTATGTCCCTTTGGGGACCCCTTACCCATCTCCCAGCATCTTTGACCTCCATCTTATAAATCTCAGTCCCTCTAGGACCCACCCGGCTTCCACCTCAGGAGCAGAGCCTCCATCACAGATGTCCCCTTATTCCTCCTACCTTCACCTCAGCCAAGTTCCCATCCCCTGAGAACCACTCAATCGGAGAGCTGTCAGGCAAAGGGAATTTAATAAACATCCCTCCACACCACGTGCTAACCCTCTCCAAAATGGGAAAAGCAAGAAATTTGTTAACCCAAAGAAATGGCCCTTAATGATCGCTACATTTGAATGAAGGAGGCCTTTTCTCCCAGACTCTCAGACTGTCGGCCTACATGACATTTGTGCTGTCTGGCCAGAAAAGGCTAGTTCAAGCTAAAAGTCACCATCACTTATTGCTACTCTGTACCAGGCATAATTCTAAACCCTTTAGTGGACTAACTCATGTAATCCTTACAACAGTTCTAAGAGATGAGCACTGTTATTGTCCTGGATTTACAGATGAGGAGGAGGAGGTATACCAGGGTTCAGTGACCTGCCTTACTAAGGTTAGCATGCCTCTAAAAGGGTAGAATGGCATCTCTTAGCCCCACCTTCTACCATCATCAAAATTGGAAGTAGCCCTGGACTCGACTAAATCAGCTGCGGCTGCATTTTTTTCTGTGTCAGCGAGAATTATGGATTCCCAGTTTCTCTAGACATCATTGATTATTTCCCTGAAATATAAAAAGAATGTGTGTGTGTGAGTCACTCAGTCATGTCTGACTCTTTGCGACTCTATGGACTATAGCCTCCCAGGCTCCTCTGTCCATGGACTTCTCCAAGCAAGAATACCAGAGTGGAAAATATAAAAAGAATCCCTTTGATATTCTACCACCCATCTGTCCAACCTCATTTCTACCACCCGCCCCCACACCATCATCCCCAAAGGACTCCTAGATTGCTCCTGTTCTGTCTGGGTCACCCCAGTTCTTAGCCTCAAAATAAAGGTTCTGGAAACTGCTCTGCCCGGTCTCAAGCGAAGCTCCAGCTATGTTTCTCAGGCTAAAAAGAAAATCTTGGGCCTAATGGTAATTATGCATTATTAACTGGATCCCTCTTGGTATCTTCACCCAGGCTCAGCCTGCCCTTCCTCTTTCTCACTGGGCATGGCCACGCCCAGGAGGCTTTACTAAGGGAAACCCATTTCTAAGCATCAGGCCTGAAGGCAGCAGGATGGAGACACAGCAACACTGATGAACACGGCCTATGTGAGGAGCCTGCTGGCCACCAGGAGGACACAAGGTTTCCAGGAGTCATGGACTTCCAGTCTTCAGTTTGGCTAAAGCTGGTCCAGAGAACCAAGGAACGAACAATCATGGTAGACAGATGCCAGCAAGGCTGGTTAAGGAGCTCAGTGCAACCGTTCAAGACAGTCTGAGCCTAGAGGGGTGAGCCTAGATGGGGTGAGAGGTGGGAGGGAGGCTTGGGAGGGAGGGGACATATACATACCTATGGCTGATCCATAGGCAGAAACCAACACAATAGTGTAATTATCCTTCAATTAAAAATAAATCCTTCCAACAATTAACTCATGGGGCCTCAATGAACTCATCTACCCCCAAGCTACTCCAACAATATCAATTACGATTCTCATTTTCAGATAAAGTCAATAAAAGAAGGAGTACTACTCTGTAATGGTGCTTGGAGCCCCATTCTCTGTCAGCCCCCACTTCTGTTCACACAATTTTTAAAATTCAAGGAAGCATACACTTGTAGAAGAAGTCAGAAATCATCTGGTCCAACATTTACCCTTTCAGAAGAGACCCAGGGAGCTTCTCTACTTTCCAAAAAAACATACAGCTGGTTGCATGTAAGTTCTTACAGAATTCACTAAAATATTTATATTCCATTTCATCTTTTCTCACAAAACAAATGAGCATAGAAGACAAGTGAAAATATGAGATATTGGAAATTATTTGCTACTTGCACATTTCCAGAGTACTAAACATGGAAAATAATACAGATGTGTTTCCTCCCCCTCCCTGCCCCACTCAAATGCAGGGCCTTATTTCCATTCAGGGCAATGGGCAATATATGCATAAGGACCCCAGGTTGGGCAGGAGGAACCCCTCTGGCTGGATGAATGATTTGAGCTGGTGAGCAGTGCTTTGATAGGCAGGAAAAGGTGGGATCAAGAAGGGTCCTGAAATCTAGAGACAAAAGCTTAGTCTTCATTGCAATGACTAAAATGGAGCTCTTGGATGTTGCTGAGGAAGGAAGTGGGAATGGTGGTTAGTGTTTAGATAGGGAGAGGATTAAAAAAAAAAAAGGTATGTCACACAAAGTAAACACAGGGAGGTATTATTCCTACTACATAGAGGCTAGTTAATTAAATGTTGCCCTCCATGGAACCTACATCCAGAAAACCACAAGCACTAGGTGATGATGAAGCATTACCACTATTGCTGGGAATCATTAAGAGTAATAACATATGCCAAGGGATGGAAAATAAGCAACGTCATAAGGAGCTGACCTGCTGCTTTTTTTTTTTTTACTTTATTTTACTTTACAATACTGTATTGGTTTTGCCATACATCAACATGAATCCACCATGGGTGTACTCGTGTTCCCCATCCTGAACCCCCCCTCCCACCTCCCTCCCCATACCATCTCTCTGGGTCATCCCAGTGCACCAGCCCCAAGCATCCTCTATCCTGCATTGAACCTAGACTGGCGATTCGTTTCTTACATGATATTATACATGTTTCAATGCCATTCTCCCAAATCATCCCACCCTCTCCCTCTCCCACAGAGTCCAAAAGTCTGTTCTATACATCTGTATCTTTTTTGCTCTCTCACATACAGGGTTATCGTTACCATCTTTCTAAATTCCATATATATGTGTTACTATACTGTATTGGTGTTTTTCTTTCTGGCTTACTTCACTCTATATAATCGGCTCCAGTTTCATCCACCTCATTAGAACTGATTCAAATGTATTCTTTCTAATGGCTGAAAATACTCCATTGTGTATATGTACCACAGCTTTCTTATCCATTCATCTGCTGATGGACATCTAGGTTGCTTCCATGTCCTGGCTATTATAAACAGTGCTGCGATGAACATTGGGATACACATGTCTCTTTCAATTCTGGTTTCCTCGGTGTGTATGCCCAGCAGTGGGATTGCTGGGTCATAAGGAAGTTCTATTTCCAGTTTTTTAAGGAATCTCCACACTGTTCTCCATAGTGGCTGTACTAGTTTGCATTCCCTCCAACAGTGTAGGAGGGTTCCCTTTTCTCCACACCCTCTCCAGCATTTATTGCTTGTAGACTTTTGGATCACAGCCATTCTGACTGGTGTGAAATGGTACCTCATTGTGGTCTTGATTTGCATTTCTCTGATAATGAGTGATGTTGAGCATCTTTTCATGTGTTTGTTAACCATCTGTATGTCTTCTTTGGAGAAATGTCGATTTAGTTCTTTGGCCCATTTTTTGATTGGGTTGTTTATTTTTCTGGAATGGAGCTGCATGAGTTGCTTATATATTTTTGAGATTAGTTGTTTGTCAGTTGCTTCATTTGCTATTATTTTCTCCCATTCAGAAGGCTGTCTTTTCACCTTGCTTATAGTTTCCTTTGTTGTGCAGAAGCTTTTAATTTTAATTAGATCCCATTTGTTTATTTTTGCTTTTAGTTCCAGTATTCTGGGAGGTGTGACCTGCTGCTTTTAAGGAGGCACCAGTAAAGAGAATCATAAATCCTTATAATTCTATTCCAGAAACAGAAGTAGAGAACTCACAGTGGTAACTAGTCCTCATTTCTTCTTTTTGTGGCTATGGATCATTGAACTCTCTATTTATCAACAGTTCCCCATTGTGTGGCTCTTAGTAGATTTCTCAAGGGGAAAGGCAAAAGGTGTCAGAAAACTCCCTCTCCCAAGTCTTCTGAGACTGGCACTTGAGCACATGACCTAGGCTCAGCCAATCAGAAAGTCCCAGTTAGCACTTCGAGTTTTCAGGGAGGCAGGCATTAGATTATTCTTGAGGGTAGCAGTGAAGTCAGGAGCCTAAAAGCACAGGGAGGTCTAGGTATACTAGGTGTCAGCAGTAAGGCCCTAATGAGAATATAGCTTGCCCTTGGTCTTGGCCATCAGGCTCACTGTTAGTGGTTGTTTATTTTCTGTACCTGATCTCTCATTTTCTGGTGATTATAATGAACAACCCATGTCCTAATCAATTCCTTTTTTCTTGAGTTATCCAGCAAGGAGAACAAACTGGTCAATCCTAAAGGAAATCAACCCTGAATATTCACTGGAAGGATGGATGCTGAAGCTGAAGCTCCAGTACTTTGGGCACCTGATTCGAAGAACTGACTCATTGGGAAAGACCCTGATGCTGGGAAAGATTGAAGGCAAAAGGAGAAGAGGGTGGCAGAGGATGAGATGATTACATGCCATCACCAATTCAATGGACATTGAGTTTGAGCAAACTCTGAGAGAGAGTGAAAGACAGGGAAGCCTGGCATGCTGCAGTCCATGGGGTCACAAAGAGTCAGACACAACTTAGTGACTGAACAACATCAATCCAGAATTGGATGTGATATTTTATAAATGACACGTCTGATGGCCTGTGTCATTGCAGGAAGACCATCCAATAGACATTTAGAATGGCTTGAATCCTGAGGAATAATTAATAATTCAGGGCAAAGGCTTGCCTGAGTGTTTGTAATACTAGTCACAAGACATTATTCTAACATTCCAAATAAGCACATTCACGATAGGTTTCCAAATAGTGATCTTTAGCAGTTATCTTTTCTCTACATTCCTGAAATCATCAAGCCCCATCTTCACAATCAAAGTTCAGTGTGTCTGTGAAGAGTTTCCCATAATTTAAAATGGGGATAAAGTCAGGTAGAATCATAGCACTCAGTTTGCCGCCAAGTGCTAGAAATACGGAATGTCACACACAAGGGCAGAGGCCCTATTCTAAACTATTCCAGTGACACCTCCACTCACAAAGGTGCCTTATCTTCCTAAATATTAGCATTGGCTTTCATGCCAACACAAAACATGCAACAGATCACTAGATTTTAAAATATACCCCAGTTAATGGACTGGAAGAAACACAAGCTGGAATCAAGATTGCTGGGAGAAATATCAATAACCTCAGATATGCAGATGACAACACCCTTATGGCAGAAAGTGAAGAGGAGCTAAAAAGCCTCTTGATGAAAGTAAAAGAGGAGAGTGAAAAAGTTGGCTTAAAGCTCAACATTCAGAAAACGAACATCATGGCATCTGGTCCCATCACTTCATGGGAAATAGATGGGGAAACAGTGGAAACAGTGTCAGACTTTATTTTTGGGGGCTCCAAAATCACTGCAGATGGTGACTGCAGCCATGAAATTAAAAGATGCTTACTCCTTGGAAGAAAAGTTATGAGCAACCTAGATAGCATATTCAAAAGCAGAGACATTACTTTGCTGGCTAAGGTCCGTCTAGTCCAGGCTATGGTTTTTCCAGTAGTCATGTATGGATGTGAGAGTTGGACTGGGAAGAAGGCTGAGCGCCGAAGAATTGATGCTTTTGAACTGTGGTGCTGGAGAAGACTCTTGAGAGTCCCTTGGACTGGAAGGAGATCCAACCAGTCCATTCTGAAGGAGATCAACCCTGGGATTTCTTTGGAAGGAATGATGCTAAAGCTGAAACTCCAGTACTTTGGCCACCTCATGGGAAGAGTTGACTCATTGGAAAAGACTTTGATGCTGAAAGGGATTGGGGGCAGGAGGAGAAGGGGACGACCGAGGATGAGATGGCTGGATGGCATCACGGACTCGATGGACGTGAGTCTGAGTGAACTCCGGGAGATGGTGATGGACAGGGAGGCCTGGCGTGCTGCGATTCATGGGGTTGCAAAGAGTCGGACACAACTGAGCGACTGAATTGAACTGAACTGAATCCAGTTTTTTTTTTTAATCTCTAGGAATTTGCACAACTAAACAATGACATCAAAATACCATGTTTATATCAGCAAAGGACAAAACAGATAGAATCAACATAAATAGCCACCGGGAGGGAACTAATGAAAAAATGCTACCTCCATATGACGAAATACTGTGCAACCATGAAATAAAGCAAATATACATGTGATTATAACATGAGAACCCCCAAGGCTTGTCATTAGATTAAATAAAAGTGCAGATGTGCAGTGTGATCCTATTTATTTGAAAACAAAGAAATGTCAGTTGGTATGCTTCCATTCACAAGGCAGCCAAAGAGAAAACCAGCTGATTTCAATCCACTGATGTCATTTACAGATAAGTAGATGCTGGGAGGGATTGGGGGCAGGAGGAGAAGGGGATGACAGAGGATGAGATGGCTGGATGGCATCACCGACTCGATGGACATGAGTTTGAGTGAACTCCAGGAGCTGGTGATGGACAGGGAGGCCTGCAATTCATGGGGTGGCAAAGAGTCAGACATGACTGAATGACTGAACTGAACTGAGAGTAAAAAAAAAAAAAACAAACACCAATCTGAACACTTATCTAAGGTGGTGTTAATATCCCTCTAAGGAATGGGACTAAGAAATGGTGAACTGTCATTTCTTCATTCTAAATCCATATTACTTTTAGAAATAAATTTTAAAAAAGATCCCAATTGCCATGATTGTACTAAATAGAAAACACTGATTTGAGGCTGTGGACTCTTCAGGAAATTCTTCCAAATGAGTAGTTATTACTCATAACTAGTGTGCTGAATGGATTATGCTGATTTAGAGCAATACTGATTTGAAGTAAATTGTAATTCCAATTTTATGGGACTAAGCTAAAAACTCCTGGTTTTTATGATGTTTTAAGATTATCCCATACCAAAGGGAAAAGGTGGGAGGAGGAATTAGGAATTTGGGATTAATAGAGACACTATTATATATAAAATAGATAACCAACAAGGATCTATTGTATAGTGCAGTGAACTCTACTCAATAGTCTGTAATAATCTATATGGGAAATGAATCTGAAAAGGGTGGATATACGTATATGTATAACTGAATCACTTTGCTGTACACCTGAAACTAACACAACATTATAAATCAACTATACTCTAATATAAAGGTTTTTTTAAATTATCCCAGTAATTGCTATGGTGAATGCTAATGGCCAAAGATTCTCTCTGTGTCCCAGTTCCTTTTGTGTTCATGCACTCATATAGATTCAAAGTTCAAGTGTGTTGATGAATTCTGACTCACTTGAAATTTGAACAGAAAACACTGGTGATTCAGAGTTCAATAGCAAACACTGATTAAGTCTAAGTGATTAATAATTTAGTATTTTAAATCATAAAGAGGACAGCAAATGTCTATGAATAAAGCACTGTTTAAAAAAAAAACATTTCTGGGATGGCCTTAGGTAAATACAGAAAAATCTTCTTAACTAGAATGTTAGTGGAGGCCAACTGTAGTTGATGGCTACTTAGCAAGGAATGAGGAAGGAGTATGATCACATAACTGTGGCAATCACTCCATTTTAGCACAATGACTTCAGATAACACAACCCTTTCATTGCAATACGGGGGCTGCATGCCTTTACCTTAAATCAAGATGCCTACAGCACTCTGTCCTCCCCCTGAGGCCACCTGTGTGACATCACAGATCCTAGATCTTGTTTCTGAAGTGCATGGATCTTGATCATAAACCTAGACAGGGGTGACTGGGCCCAAAAAGACGTTCCTCTCATAGGAGACTCAAGAATGAGAAATTACAAAATGCCATGTCACCTGGGAAAAGTCATCATGGTTTGAGGCAGTGGTGCTTCAAATACTCTATGTCTATTTGTCCATGTCTATGGATATTTGTTCATGCCTCCTGCATTTAAATTCAGACCATGTGGTCACCATATCCAAAATGGTTCCCAAGGGAAACCTTCAAGGCACTGGATCCAGGCCCAAAGTCCCTACTTCACAAAGAGACTCCAGAAACTCTGACCCTCTTCAAGAGTCTGATTTTCAATAGTGGTGGCCAGAGGGCAAACCATTCAAGTCCCTCACGGTCCCATGGATCTGAACCAAAGTTCAGGACATTGGGACAATTTCAAAGTTTCTTTAGCAGTCTGATGTCACATAAAGTCATCCTGGGAGCCCCCTCCTGTCAGTGAGTCTTCCAATCCTTCCATGGCTGCCCTACCTACATTCTGTGCCAAGAGATGTTATCAAAATGTACCATGTCCCTCTGAGTTGGTATAGCAGTCTCACCCTGGGGGGTGGTGGGGGGGACTGTCCCTCTTGGACATTACTTGGAAGAATTCTCAACCATGACAAAGCTGAAGTGGTGAGTGAATGTGGCAATGACATGCTAGGTAGTCTGGGAGCATGGCTTTGGCCTTGGCACCTGCATTACAGGGCCCATATGAGTCCAGTGCCATAATTTTTAAATAGCGTGGGGAATGGGTGGGGATGAGCAGGGAGAGGATAGTGGGAGAAGGCGATTACAGCTCCAGGAAGAGGCACCTTTTCCTGTTCAAATGGAATGAATAGGAGGAATTGTGAGGCCAAGATACGTAAATATTGATTGAAAAAAAATCAGTACAAATAGCTTTCCTTTTTCAAGACTATTGTCCCACCACCTTTGTGTATAGCCAATTGCAAGCTCAAAAAAACCCCTAGAGTCACAAATTGGTTCTAATTGCTCTATAATTGGTTGCTTGGATCAACAAAGAGGAAATCGGGAGATTTAATTTTCTGCAGGAAACCTAATAGCATAAGAGAAAAAGAGTGGAGGTGGGGAGCAGAGAGAGGAACACAATGGCGTGGATGCATCGACCCCTCAGCATCAAACAATCATGAAAACAAAGGCCCTTGGAGCCGGTCTGGCTCTGGCAAACAGCCATCACTGTCTTTGAAACCCTCAGTGACATTGTTGAAATCATCTTCAAAAACAGGAAACTGTGTGATTTTGATTTTCTGGCAACCTCCCCCTTTCTTGTGAACTGGCAACCTGATGTGAGCTACCAGCTCTGATTCACACTAAAGGAGGGAGGTAAAAACAAAAATATTTCCTGTTCACTTAAATCACCATGTTTTCAGAAACAGTGCTAAAGCTAAATCACTTCTGTTCATTATTGTGCCCAAGAAACATTCTTGAAATGAGGCCCGAACAGAGGCCAGACATGTCTTTGGCTTGAGTTTCCATCTGTTGCTAGAAAGGGGAGGAAAACCCACCCTGATGAGAATGGAAATTCAGTGGGTGATGAGAGCTGTAGTAAGCAATCAGTCATTCCAGGAGGCATTTCTGCTTTGTCAGAACAAGACAGAAAAAAGGTATAGAAATAGAATGGAATGTCTGTTTCTTACATCGAGGAAGCTGACCTAGAAAGGGGGTTGACAAACGTCCTCTAAAGGGCCTGATGGTAAACATTTTCAGTTTTGCTGGCCACACAGCTTCTGTCACAAGTATTGCACTCTGTCCTATATCACAAAAGCAGCCACAGACAATGCATAAACAAATGGGCAGAGTCAGTTTAGTTCAGTCGCTCAGTGATGTCTGACTCTTTGCAACCCCATGGACCACAGCACGCCAGGCTTCCCTGTCCATCACCAACTCCCGGAGTCCACCCAAACCCATGTCCACTGAGTCGGTGATGCCATCCAGCCATCTCATCCTCTGTCATCCCCTTCTCCTCCTGCCCCCAGTCCCTCCCAGCATCAGGGTCTTTTCAAATGAGTCAGTTCTTCCCATCAGGTGGCCAAAGTATTGGAGTTTCAGCTTCAGCATCAGTCCTTCCAATGAATATTCAGGACTGATTTTCTTTAGGATGGACTGGTTGGTTCTCCTTGGGCAGAGCTGTGTTCCAATAAAACTTTATTTAAAACATAGATTCTTTCTGTTAAAGCATACTTCTGAGAGACAGAAGTTAAAACACCAGTTTGCTCTCTTTCTCCGTGGCACTAACTTCTTTTTCTAATCTGTCCTGGCCCTGGAGGGAGGAACTCTCTTTCCATCTCTGTCTCCATATCTTCAATCCACTGCAGTCTGACTACTCCCTACACAGCCCTTCAGAAACTACCAAGCAAAGAACTCTGGTGACCTCTGGATGGTCAAATCTGGGAGTGGCCATCCAAGCCTCAACCCTCTCTGAGGGCTTTGAATTGACTGACCTCGCCACAACTCTTAGAACTATGTCCTCTCTAGAACTGCGGACCCAGCTCTCCGGCTTGATACATCTATTAACCATGTCTGCTCTCATGGTACTGCCTTGAGATCTCTTAGATAACTGCACCTTCATCTACTCCCACCCCCATGCTGAGAGTCACAAAGTCATCCTTGACCCCTCACCTTTGACCTGCAAGCTGGTATATTCCCACTTCATATATTGCCTCTCCCCTCCCCTACTCCCTGAGTCAGTCCCCTGTCATTGCATGGATATAAATGTCCTCAGCTGTGAAATGCCCTCCACTGAAGGACCCAGACAGTCATTCAGACAATCAAATGAAACTCTCTGAAAAACTGAAATCAGAAGCTAGTGAGAAAAACAACTATTTCCTTGAAAAGAGGAGAGTATTGGAATGTAAGGAGGTGACATCCCAGACCACTAGACAGCTTTCAAGGACTGTAGGCACTTGTCCCTTCATGAGCCCCTTCCTCACCAAAAAAAATTATTTAAAATTATATTTTATGGCAACTACAGTCCAGGCTTTTTTTCCCCTTCTGATTTTTAGAAGAAAATGAAGTAATTTGTGGGCCCTCAGCTCTGTGCCTAATGGAAAAAAATCCCTCCTAAAAATGTTTGTCAGATGTTGATAAAAGCACAAAAGTTATTTTTAAAAATAAAACCTAATCTTGTTAGATATTTCCTGTTTTAAACTGTTTATTCTTCTTTTAAAGAAAAATGTAATGAATGTCTGCCAACAGGAAAAGAAATGTTAATATGAGTATCGAGATTGTATTCATTCATATCATATAATATTTGGTGAAACTCAGATACTGATATAAGGATAAGAAAATCATTTTTATATGTTAAAGTAATTTATTGATAGAAGTAAATCAGCATTCTGATGATGCTGTAAGTTATTTCTTTTTCTCAGCTTTATAACTGACAAATTAAAATTGTATATATTAAGGAATACAATATAATGTTTTGATATACATATGCTGAAGCTGAAACTTTGGCCACCTGATGTGAAAAGCTGACTCATTTGAAAAGACCCTGATGCTGGGTAAGATTGAAGGAAGGAGGAGAAGGGGATGACAGAGGATGAGATGGTTGGATGGCATTGCCAACTCTACAGACATGTGTTTGAGTAAACTCAGGCAGTTGGTGATGGACAGGGAGGCCTGGCGTGCTGCAGTCCATGGGGTCACAAAGAGTCGGACATGACTGAGTGACTGAACTGAACTGAACTGAACTGAATACATTATGAGATGATTGCCACATCAAGCTAATTAATATTTCCATCACCTCATCTAGTTACCATTGTGTGGTTTTATTTCTGTCTTTGTTATTTGTGTTGAAGACATTGAGATCAGCTCAGCAAATTTTAAGTATACAATACAGTATTATTAACTATGGTCACCATCCTGTACATTACACCTTCAGCACTTATTCATCCTACATAACTGAAACTGTACCCTTTGACCAATATCTCCTCCTTTCTTCTAACTCTCAACCCCTGGTAGCCACCATTCTCTTCTCTGCTTCTGTAAGTTCACTCTTTTTAGATTCCATTTATAAGTGAGATCACACAGTATTTATCTTTCTGTGTCTGGCTTATCTCACTTAACATTAGGTCCTCAAGTTTCATCTATGTTGTCACAAATGGCATGATTTCCTCCTTTTTTATTTTTTTAAATTTAAATTTATTTATTTTAATTGGAGGCTAATTACTTTACAATATTGTATTGGTTCTGCCACACATCAACATGAATCTGCCACAGGCATACATGTGTTCCCCATCCTGAACCTCCCTCCCACCTCTCCCTGTACCATCCCTCCAGGTCATCACCATGTGCCAGCCCCAAGCATCCAGGCTGAACGACATTCATGTATTATATATATATGTCACATTTTCTTTATCCATTCATCCATTGATGGATATTTAGATTATTTCAATTTCTCAGCTATTGTGAATAGTGTTTCAATAAACATGGGGGTACAGATATTTCTCCCTAAGCCTGATGTCATTTCCTCTGCCAATACAGCCAGAAGTGGGATTGCTGGATCATATGTAAGGTCTATGTTTAATTTTTTGAGAGTCTCTATACAATTTTCATAAGGTCTTCACCAATTGACATTCCTACCAAGGGTGCTAAGGGTCCTCCAAGAAAATAAATATTGATATGCTTTATTCATGCTTTAATAATTAAAAATGAAAGCCTGCTATCACCTCTTTCAGCAACCACTAAAGACATCAATGTCAAACAAAAGCTCTTTACCTTTTCCATTCTATACATCACTTGAATCTTTGTGTCTTATTCTGATTCACTCAGTTACTTCATTGTTTCATCCAGCCAACGCTTATTAAGCATAAATCTTACACCAGGAATTGTGTTCAGTCCAGCAATACAGCTGCAAGCACTGTACCTTTTGTTTTAACTGTGACATTTAATACTGTATTAATTGACCTCTCATTATTCAGAAGTTGCCATTAGCACAGTGACTCCAATTGTCCATAATAATAAAGAGGTAGCTCCGATAATGCAAAAGTGATTTAGATTTTGCCTTAAAAGGCATTTTTGGGAATTCCTGTGGGGTGGGGTGGGGGAGGTGGGAGTCCCAGGAAGAGGGATCAATGTGCCTGGCTAACGATTAGGTTTCTATGACACCTCAGTTCCATTTCATGACAGCAAGGAAGATGAAGGTTTTAGGCCTGAGTTTGTCAAACAAAGGGGTTTTTTAACCATGGGAGATCCTTCATTCTCTACAAAGACAACTCAGATCTACTGGGGATCTGAGGCAACTTGTTGTCTTTAAAACTTGGTGCACACGCCCTTCATTAAACGTGTGACGTGTCGAAGGAATTGAGCTTTTGTGTTTAGAATCTGTCTCCCAGGAGAAGCAGCTGACCCAGCAAGGAAGGGTTGAGCACAAAACGCTCACATTGAACGTAGGCTCCCTCACTTGGTAGAGACAATCCCACCTGCAACATCAACAGTGACTCAGGCACGCTTTGGAACCCACAGCTGTGTGTCTGTCTCATATGGGGCAGGGGCACGGCATGTGCAGAGGAGTAACAGAGAAGAAATTGGTTTGACAAAGATGCCCCAGCCAGACGCAGGTTACTAGAGACAAGGGTGTCTCCATTTCAGCCCCACTGACATCCGGACAGGGTGCTGTCCCATGCTCTGTAGGGTGTTAACAGCATCCCTGGCATCTACACACCATGTCCGACTCTTTGCAACCCTATAGCCCGCCAGGCTCCTCTGTCCATGGGGATTCTCTAGGCAAGAACGCTGGAGTGGGTTGCCACGCCCTTCTCCAGGGGATCTTCCCAACCCAGGGATCGAACCCAGGTCTCCCATGTTGCAGGCGGATTCTTTACCATCTGAGTCACCAGGGAAGCCCGGCCTCTATGCACTAGGCGCCCCCCATCCCAGATGTGACACCCCCAAAAGCCTCCAGACACTGCCAACTGTCCCCTTCAGGGCAAAATCAGCCCCAGTTGGGAACTAGTGTCCCCCAGTGACCTGCTAGCCTGTCCTAAAATTCAAATGACAGAAAGTGAGTGAAGGCGAAAGGATCTGGCAGCCCCTGAAGCTCCAACCCAGGGGTTCTGGGTGCTGCCGGCCTTTTTTGTCCCTGGGGTGATTTTGAACGATGGGAGGCCCAGGCGACATGCCAGCGCAGGTCATCAAAAACTCAGCAAGGAGGACGAAGGCAGCATGGTGCTTGGGTGTGGGGACCCTCTGCTCTGAGCAGACGTGTGCTTCTCAGGACCGGGCAGATTAGCTCTGTCATTGGAAGGGAAGGCCAGGGCCTGTGTACACAGCTCTCATCCACCCACAGACAAAGGCAGCATTTGCTGATGGCCCGAGACTGGTCTTGTCCTCCAGGCAATTCTAATCTACTTGCTACAGAGACTCCAGAAAAGCCCGTTAAGAAGGACCCCGATGGAGTTTGCACAGAGAAGCACACAGAGGAGGGGCAGCGGTGGTGGAAGGGTGTGAGGGAGAGGAAGCTTTCTGATCAATGCAGGTCTTTATTCTTAAACAGCCAGAACCTAAAATGTGCTGCTGCCTTCCAGTAAAAACTTGCCAAGGGGGAATTGGGGGGAGGGATAAATTAGGAGTTTGGGATTAACAGATGCACACTACTGTATATAAAATTGACAAAGACCTACTGTATAGCCCAAGAAACTATATTCAGTATCTTTTAATAACCTATAATGGGAAGAAAAACAAAAAAAGAAAATACACACACATTATATATATTGACTCAGTTATATGTATAACTGAATCAATTTGCTCTACTCCTGAAACTAACACTACATGGTAAAATCAACTATACTTCAGTAAAAAGTTGTTTGAGGGGAAAAAAGGAGAGAGGGACTTGGTTTAAAAAAAGGAGGGGGACATACATATACCTATGACTGATACATGTTGATGAATGACAGAAACCAACATAATATTGAGAAGCAATTATCCTTCAGTTAAAAATAAATAAACTTATTTAAAAAAACACACACAATTTTTGCCAAGAGTCTAAGACCTGGAAAAAATTTCTGAAATTTAAATGAACATGAAACATTTGAGCATCTAGAGGATTATTGCGAGTGAACCCTCATCTCCTGCACTATCAGCCCCATTTGATAAATCTGCAATATTTGATTGGCCATCAGAGCTGAAATCACTAAGTCAGGCAACAGAACATGGATGCTCCCAGTCTTGAGCCCAATAGGCATATCTCAGCATTCTAGATGTTCTCAAAATGAGAGGTAGATTTTTTTCATAACATTTCTTATTAAAAATTTCAAACATAATATCAGGAGAAAAGGATTTTATAGAGAATACTCTCATGTTCCCACCACCAAGATTCCACCATCAACTTTTGCTATACTTCCTTATCCACCTATTCACCTTCTCCTCTGTCCATCTACTAATTCTAATTGTACATTTCTTTGAGCTCATTCTCAATGAGCATGACAAAAGAGTGGACATTTAAAAAAGCCATTTCTAATGCGTTAGCCAGCATTATTACTATTTGTTGGCCTATTCACACGACTGTGTGAAGAACGGTGTTGAGGGTGGGAGGGGTTAGGCCTTGAGTTGTTAGAAACCAGGTAACTAAATTACTATACTTACTCTAATAACTTTTGAGAAATAGCCTTTAAGTTTGCTTAGACACTTCCTGTGGTCTTTGCAGATAACCTCTAGTGGAAAAAAAAACTGAAGTGACCATGTTCATCCTAAACACTGTGGTAAGTACACAAAACCTATGCGAAAAAACACGTTTTCAAGTCTTTAGCTTCCTCAAGCTACTGTTGCCTCAAATACACTTCCTGCCTTTACAAAGGCTTAAAGATTTGCATATTGAGTTGTTTCTTTCTGAGACATGTCTCACAAATACTCTAGCTCGGAAAAGAGGTTAATTGCCCCATTTCTTCAGGGGTTTCTAGCTTGGACACTTGGAGTTCTTAAAAAAATCATTTTTGGTTTGTTTCTAGGTGACTGTGCCAAATAAGTGGCTCTGTAATCCTTGTTTGTCTCCACCTGACTTCTCATCCTGCTTTGTGATGGAGAATTGTTCCTTGATTTGATATTCTTTTAAAGAAAAAAAAATGAGCTGGCATTGAATTCTTAGCTGAATTCTTAGCTGAATACTGCTTGTTGGTGTGTATGTGTGTGTTTTTCCGATTACACCACAGGCCTGGAATACCATTTTCAGCCCAACTCCTTGATGAGGCCTTTGTAAACTTTGTTTCTCCAGATGGGCTATAAAGTAGTCAGGATGGTTGCACAAAGCACTCAGCAAGATGTGTCTTCTTTCTTAACTGTTACACATCTTTAGCTTGAAACAGAGGGAAACCTGAGGCCATTATGGCTTAAAATTGCCCAAGATGTCTGACTGGTTAATTGGGGAGTCAAGTGGATGGTGGGGAAATGGGGTGAGCTGGTGGTGTTTAGTGGCAGGAGGCTGGGATTCCGTTTGGGTTACTGAGAACTCCCGGATATAAAGGCGGGCTGGCTTGACAGGGGAAAATAGCATCCAACCCAGCGAGGGAAATGGTCCTGTCCAAAGAAATCCTGACATAAAGGTGTGAAGGTTGAGTTTCAGGCTGGTGTAGAATTTTCCAGGGTGTCACTGTGCCTGTGCCTAGGGCGGGGACCGACACTGGGGGTGGGGGTTGTCTGAGATGAGCAAGGGAGTCCAAGTGATGATGAAGGAGGCATAGGCGGTCTTGGGGACCCACGTGGAGATGGGAAAAGAGCTCTAGACATGATCGTTCCTCATCTCTGAGGCTAGGGACACGCACATCTCCGAGCCTATCATTTTAGGCAGAATGGATACTTCGCCCAGTGGAATATGAAAGGCCTGGATAGATTCAAATCCATCCAGAGCATTGCTGGTCAAGAAGGTGGAGATGGATTTCGAGAGTTTCTTAGCAGAGGAAATGGGTTTACGGCTGCAGCGAAGGGGCCTCAGGCTGGGTGCTTTTCCTGCCTGATGTCAGATGGTGGGGGAGGGAGGCACCCTCGGCCGCCAGAGCTGGGTGGGTGGGTGTGTTCTCCAGGCTCCAGTGATGGTGCAGGCAAAGGGTCAGCACTGGTGGGGAAAGGACTCCACAGTGGAGGAGCAGGTGTCCAGGAGACAGGCAGGGAGAAGGGTGTGCTCTGGGAGCCCCTGTTGTGGTTTCCTGTTCTTTGTTTCGTCCTGAAGCAATTCCGTTTATATGATGGCGAACTCATCACCAGGCTGAAGCAAACCCGAGTTGCAAACAGACTGAACACATCTCCTAGAACAACAGTCTGTCTGCTCCAAGCGCCTGCAAGCCATTGGTTGGGCAAGTCTACAGCTTTATATTAGATTCGGCTTTGTCATAGATTGACTAGAGAATCGTGTCAGGCCTGGGTGAGTGAATGAAGTAGCAAAGGACCAAATCAAGGGCCCTGAGTCTATGGCAGGTCCTCCACCGTGATACTTAAGCCCTCCTGAGCTTTGTGCTGCTGCTGCTAAGTCGCTTCAGTCGTGTCCGATTCTGTGTGACCCCAGAGACGGCAGTCCATCAGGCTCCCCCGTCCCTGGGATTCTCCAGGCAAGAACACTGGAGTGGGTTGCCATTTCCTTCTCCAATGCATGAAAGTGAAAGTGAAGTCGATCAGTTGTGTCTGACTCTTAGCGACCCCATGGACTGCAGCCTACCAGGCTCCTCCGTCCATGGGATTCTCCAGGCAAGAGTACTGGAAAAGCAGAGAATGAACACATCCTGAAAGAGATCTTAAAGCAAACCAGTCCTCAAACCACGTGCTTGTATCACTCTTCCCACTGTCACACTGAACACCCTTCATAATCTTTGGGCCCCTATTTTCATGAACTTGAACTTCCAGAAATTGTTGCCTAAGACATCCCTGGTACATATCTTGATCCTGTGTTTAAAAAGTCATCAGGGCTTCCCTCGTGGTCCGGTGGTTAAGAACCTGTCTTGCAATACAGAGGATACTAGTTCAACTGCTGGTCCAGGAAGATCCCACATGCCACAAAACAACAAGGCCCATGTGCCAAAACTGCTGGGCTCGAGAGCCTGCAAGCTGCAACTACTGTGCTCACATGTCTAGAGCCGCTGCTCTGCAACAAGAGAAGCCACTGAATGAGAAGCCCACGCACTGAAACTAGAGAAGCCCCCACTCTCTGCAACTAGAGAAAAGCCCACATTCTTGTTCCCAAACTCCTCTTACACACACTATTTGTATCACATGTTTATGTGTTTACACTGGATGTTAAGCAAGAGACTACCAGTCATTCTATCAGCTTGTTGTTAGAGAAATGGTTCGTAGTAACAAATCCTTGAAGTATGAAAGGCAGCTATGGCTAGTTTAAGAGTTCTGGGTCCCACCTGATCTCAGCCTGCATCGCTTCTCCAAGTTACTGTGGTGTCCATTTCCTTTGTGAATGAAGGAAGATGCTTTCCCCTCTAGTGATTACTGGGGCTGACTGGTTTTGCTCTGTACTTCCCTGGAGGACCTTGTCTTTTCTTTGGCTCACTTTCTGTTGCCCTTCCTTATTTGTGGATCACTGAGGCAGACAGGTTTCTGTGTCACTGACACTTTGTAACTAGCCAGGAAGCTAACAAGAATACCAAATGTCCCTTTCCCATCAGGGAACCAGAGCTGTTTTGTTTTTCTATCCTGAACCCCAAGCGGGGAGTGGCCCGGATATAACACCCCTCTTGGCGAAGACTGATTAATTTCATGGGCAAGTGAAATTTGCACAGTGCTATCATAAGCTCTTGACCTGTCCAGCTCAGGACTCAGCAAGCTTTTCTTCCCAATCGCCGCAGTCAACGTCTTAGTCCTATATAGCCACATCAGTCCTCAGCTTCCTCAAACACAAACTATGAAAGAACTGTGGATTCACTGGAGTGATAGCAATGCTACTGTGAGGCAAAACGCAAGGACACCCAGGCTCTGAGTCAGACTTGTGTTCAAGGGGAGGCCTGGATAATATGTGTTAGGGAAGCTGGTAAAGAATCCACCTGCAATGCAGGAGACCCCAGTTTGATCCCTGGGTCGGGAAGATCCCCTGGAGAAGGGAATGGCTACCCACTCCAGTATTCTTGCCTGAAGAATCCCCATGGACAGAGGAAAAAAAGTCAGAGACGACTGAGTGACTAACACTTTTCTTTCACTTGGATAACATATACTTTTGTTTTTAAAAGTTGGGTGGTGAGGTGTAACTTACACATGGTAAAACTCACCAAGGCCTGGTATTTAGAATTGCACTTTTCTATAATCCTTGGAGGAAACTGCATCACATTCAGAGTTAGGAAGCATGGACCCTGTTGCCATCCCACCCCATCAACGTCACCTAATAACTCTCACCTCTGCACGGCTTCTTTTGTAAAATCTAAGAGTTGAACTAGGTGATGGTAAGACTCCCTCTAGATTTTAAGTTCATACTTTTAAGTTCTAAAAGACCCCGAAACAAAACCAAACCCCAAAACTTGTCTTCCTCAAAGATCTTTAGGAATCACAGGAGAAATGGATTTCCCTGGTGGTCCAGTGGTTAAAACTCTGTGATCCCAAGGCAGGGGGCCTGGGTTTGATCCCTGGTTGGGGAAGATCCTGCAGGCTGCATGGCACAGTCAAAAAAATAAAAAGAATTGCATGAGTCAAGTTTGCTGTTGAAAGAATGAAGCTTCTGGAGCTCAAAGTTTCATTTTTACAGTTGCTGCTAAGGGACTTGCTAAGCATGGTAGAGCAAAGAGTTCCCACCCCTTGCTAACGTGCAGTCGGGCTCCCCCACCTCAGTCATCCTGGTCTGCAGAGGCTGTGGGAAGCAGAAGTCAAGTTTCTCAGAAAGTTCATGCTGCCTTGGACGTTTCCAGATGGCACTGGAGTAGAAGCACCCAGGGCAGACATACAAGGTTCTCTTCCTCTGATTACAGAGTCTCTCCTCACATTCCTCCCTTAAACCTTTCTGAGCTTAAAGGTGAAAACTTTTCTATAGCTGGGGAGAGTCCAGCACTCTTCAGTTATGGACTGGAGGCTCTGTTCAGCCAACTTTCAAGCAAGACATCTTGGCTTGGCTGAACTTTGTTTGCTTTGCCATGTCTCTCCTCCCCCAAACCAAATACCCGAATGCTGAGAATGAGTGGAGCACACACCTTCCTGGATCCAGGTTTACATCCAGGACTGAAATGGGACATTCACTCACACAGGGTGACCAGCACTGAGTTTTTGGAGAGTGCTTCCCCGCCTGTAAAACTCTCTGGCTTATAAAAAGGAACACATTTGAGTCAGTTCCTAATGAGGTGGATGAACCTAGAGCCTGCTATACAGAGTGAAGTTAAGTCAGAAGGAGAAAACAAATATCATATATTAACGCATACATACGGAACCTAGAAAGATGGTACTGATGAATCTATTTGCAGGGCAGCAATGGAGACTCAGACAGAGAGAAAAGACTTGTGGACACCATGGGGGAAGGGGAGGATGGGAGGAACAGAGAGAGAATCGTGGAAACATATACACTACCATATGTAAAGTAGACAGTCAGTGGGAATTTACTATTTGACACAAGGAGCTCAAACCTGGGCTCAGTAACAACCTAGAGGGGTGGCAGGGAGATTCAAGGGGGAGGGGACATATGTACAAATATGGCTAATTCATGTTAATGTATGACAGAAATCAAACCAATATTGTAAAGCGATCCTCAATCAATTAAAAATAAAAATAATTATATAAAAAAAGAACCAAGAAACTCTCTGGCTTGATTCCCAGTTGAGGGAGGAGACAACCACAGTGCCCAGTCTCTCCTTTCTCCTCCTGGTGGACACAAAAGCTTCATACATGGGGGTAGGTCCCACGAAGAGATCAGATTCCTGACTCCTGGCCATTACTGGCAGCCTTGGTTTTGACTTGTTTTGTTTTGAAGTCCTATTGGCAAGTTGATTTCCATGGAAGCTTGTGGGACTGACTGAGGAAGCCACACCTAAGGCTTCACAGTCCAGTTTACAGAAGCCAGTAGCAATGTGTACTACATCACCGTCTGATGACCCTTTACCTTGTTCTATTATTTCTAAATTGCACGTGTTAATTCCTAACATACTGCAACATTTTTAATTGTGTTTTTAAAAAAGAAGAAGAAGAATCAAAATGACCAGGAAAATCAATCACTCCTCAGTAAAGCTGAAAAATGCAGAATATCCATCTCCTCACATCAGAATATACAGATATAAGAGCTGGGACTCATATTTGCTTCCTTTATTATTGTATCACCAGTGCCTAGGACAGTGCCTGGGACCTAGTGTTGAACTGGTTAAACAAGGAGGCCTTAGATGGATAGGGCTTTAAAGCCCTGGTGGCAAACCAAAATCTAAGCCTGTGAAGGCCTCAAATTGAAACCAAAGGACAACCAATCCCAAACAGCCAACTATGCTAGAAGCTATGACCAATCATTTCCTTATTTTGCTTCTGCCTTTTCTCTATAAAACTCTCTCCCCAAGCTCTTGTCAGTGGAGGGCTCCTAACCACTTTTGGTTTGATGCTCCCCATTCAAATAGAATTTTTCCCTCAGTTAAATGCAGATTATCTCTGTTTATCTTTTAATACTAGTAAAGGCTGAGCCAATCTTTGCAGAATGATTGAATAAGTGAATTAATTAATGACCTCTCACAGAATCTTCTTGTAGAGTTGGGTTTTTTTAACCAAATCCCTAAATAAATCAGTATAAGTATTTACTGCATCTATGACATGAGTCAAACAAACCAAAAAATAGAATAAAGAGAGTAAAAATGTGTCAACTATCTATTCAAGGAAGTAATAACTAAACTTTAAAAAAAAACTATATGAAATATCACTCAGGAGAAAAAGAAATAATGACACTTGAAACATGGTTCTCAAAATAATTATGCTGAGTAAAAGAGGCTGGGTTTAAAAGAGTATCTGCTGCATGATTTAATTTATATAAAATTAATCTACAAAATACCATTGATAGTAATAATAAATGGGTCAGTGGTTGCCTGGATACTGAGAGTGGAGGGGGAAGGATTGCAAATGGGCATCAGGAAATGTTTAGGAATGATGGCAGTGTTCAGTGTCTTGATTGTGGAGATGGTTTTACAGGTGTGTTTATAAATCAAAGGGCTTCCCAGGTAGCTCAGTTGGTAATCCGCCTGCAGGAGATCCCAGTTCGATTCCTGGGTTGGGAAGACCCCTGGAGAAGGGATAGACTACCCATTCCAGTATTCATGAGCTTTCCTGGTGGCTCAGAGGGTAAAGAATTCACCTGCAATGCTGGAGACCTGGGCTCAATCCCTGGGTTGGGAAGACCCCCTGGAGAAGGGCATGGCAACCCACCCTAGTATTCAGCTTCCCAGGTGGCTCTAGTGGTAAAGAACCCGCCTGTCAATGCAGATGTAAGAGATGCATGTTTAATCCTGGAGTCAGGAAGATCCCCTGTAGGAGGAAATGGTAACCCACTCCAGTATTCTTGCCTGGGCAGGATACAGTCCGTAGGGTCTCACAGAGTTGGACACAACTGAAGCAACTTAGTGCACACACATATAAATCAAAACTCATCATATTGCACATTTTAAATACACGCAATTTGCTGCTGTTGTTCAGTCACTAAGTAGTGTCTGACTCTTTGCAACCCCATGGATTGCAGCACATCAGGCCTCCCTGTCCCTCACTACCTCTGGAGTTTGCCCAAGTTCATGTCCATTGTACATATACATATTCATATAGTAAACATGCAGTTTACTGTATGTCAATTGCTCAATAAAGTTGAAAAATGCAAAACGAGTACATTTCAATGTACCAATCAAGAACTACCATCTGAGTAGTTCATTAATTAATTCAAGAGAATTAATCCAATATGCACTCAATGAAGTTATGTTAACGAAGTACATTTATGCTTGTCATGATACATCATAGGTTTCTATTTCAGAAGCAAAGTCACCACAACTATGATCCATAGACCTTTTGCTTTATCCATAGACCCGCTTCTCCAACTCCCCCTCCACCCTTGCATTTTAACACTCATTCAACAGTGTTTATTGTACTGTTTTGTTGGTGAATTCTCTATCAATCTCCTCCGATCTCTTTTGAACTCGAGTCCTGTCTTTCAACTTGCTAGTACCCACCTTCCACTCCCATCCTCCTCTCCAGAAGCTAATCTTAAAATCTAGGGGTCTTAAAAATCTAGGGTTTTTCTCTTCCGACCTACAAATCCTTGATAAAGCAATGAAGAACACCAGGGCTGTGAAAGAAGATGAGGAAGAATTCCCCAGCTGTTTACTAAGAAAGCAATCTCTGTCACTGAAATTCTGGAGCTTTGCCGCAAGTCTCACCGGAAGAAGCTCTATCTAAAAAGAATGTCTGTTCCCAGCTGGCTCTCGCCTTGTTTTGCACTCAACCAATAAACTTGTGTCAGCTCAGGGAGAGGGAGATGGCGTGAGTGGGAATAACTACTTAAAGTGAAAAGAAACATGAGATCTTGATATTTTCTTGACACAAACCCTGATCACTTTCTTTCTTGCTAGGCTTCCCCACTTTTCCAGATGGTGCAGTCCATCATGTCTGGGCCATTCCCATATGCATGGTGGTTTACTAGTCCATATTCCCACCAAGATCATCTCATGACCTGGAGTACCACTGAGCTGGTTTCCTTTTCAGACATTCTTGGGCCACATTTTCATTTCCCCCACATCCTCACTTTTAAAAAATTCTATGTGAAATCATCTTTCCCCAGCAAGGCTAGTTAAGGGGTGACTGCTCAGGAGACAACAAATGACTCTAGAGTCCTGGGTCCCAGGTTTGAGTCCTGGCCTTGTAACCTTGGAGACTTCAGAACTGCTGATGACTCTCAGAGCCTCCGTTTCTTTATCTAAAAAAGGAGGCAATAATACTAACCTGCATTTGTAAATTCTTTTTTACAATACAAGAATTTTATTGCTACCGACCCATGTTTTCTAAAACAGCAAGAATGAATTGTGCCCAATGCTGAGTAAAGGCTGACTAATGGGTTCCTTTCACTGTCATTGGTAGGGTGAGTTCAGCCGTTTGCCTTTGGGAAAATCCTCAGCTCTTCACTGCATCGGTAGTTTGTTTATTCTTGTTTGTTTTCTTGGGGTTCCCCCCTTTCTTTCTACTTGGACAGTTACTAAGCCTCAGGGGGTCTTAGCCTACAGAGAATTGTAAATTTCAGATGCTAATGAATTTCATGGCTCCAATCTAATTAGCCAAAGACCTCTGAGGCCTGCCAGAGGTTATATCTAAGATCGTGGGGAAGTTGGGTGGTTTCCTTGGAAATACCCAAGTTCAGAGATTTAGGTCATGGGTTTTCTGCAAATTTCTTACAGGGAATCAAATATGTGTCCGAGCGATTAGTCTTGTGTTCAAGTCTGCTTTTGCCTTGCTCTCATCACTAGTAAGGAGTGCTTTATGGCTGTGGTCCAGATTGAATTGCTTTGTGGGTAAAATGATTTCCTGTATGTATTCTTATATCAAAATCAATCAGCCTCTCTCTCTTTTTAAAAAATAAAGTGGCCCACATTCACGAGCTGTAGGATCTGACAAGGGTGACTCTTATGATCTGCTGTAACCTCCCACTGTTGAAAAAGAAGATCCTTGAAAAGGCCCAAGCAAGACGCTGGAGTCAACTCCCTTTCCTGCCAATCCACCTCTCTCTCTCAACTGGCCAGTCAGTATCTTTTTTTTCTGGCTCCCAGATCTACTCCCAGCACCTATGGTTTCATGTCAGTCAGGTTTGCTTTTTACACACACAAAGTTCTAAATTATGTTTGCAGTCCAGTCCAACCTTCATAAATGACCATCCATGTCCACCTGAAGGACTTCTTCTGCAATGGAAGAAGGATACTCAACCACTTAATATTTGCAAACGCCCGCCAGTAGACAAGACGGCAGAGCCCAGAGAGAGCAGAAGGGACGGGAAACTCGTTAGCTGCCTATTGAATTCAAAGGAAAACAGGCACTTCCCCCAGATGTGCAAGACGAGGAATGGGATTCTTTTCATGTGTCAGCACCCAGTGCGCCTGCTCATTCTAAGACTGAAAACACACATGGGGTATCCTCCTATTCTCCTCTGGAGGGCGGAAAAGAGAACAGGTGGGATGTGGGAGAGGAAAAAGGAAGGGACCCGCTGCATCCCTTGAAGATAAGGCCCTGCATTGAGAATGGGGAGTGTAGAACCGGGAACTCTATTAGCTTGGTAAACAGTTGGCTCATCCCCCCTAATGGGAGGAGATCTCATATTTGCTTTCGTCTAGTTGCCCAGCACTGTTCAGCAAGCGAATCATAGAAACCTAAGGGCCAATGTCAATCACTTCCTGTCCCCCACAATCTTCACACCCTCTCTCCATATGGCCCATCCTTTATCAGTGATGGGGTGAAGAAGCTGCTTGACAGAAGTACTCTCCTGACTCCTCTTCCCTCTGCTCCTGCTGCTGCTGCTGCTGCTAAGTTGCTCCAGTCGTGTCTGACTCTGTGCATCATGGACCGCAGCCTACCAGGCTCCTCCATCCAGGGGATTTGCCAGGCAAGAGTACTGGGGTGGGGTGCTATTGCCTTCTCCACCTCTTCCCTCTAGTTTCCCGCAATTCCAATGTCTCAGATAGGTTGTGGCATGGAGCCAGGGAACACAGCATGGATGACCCCGCAGAGCAACCCAGAAGGATAAGAGAGAGGGGCTGTTGGGGAAAGAGGAAAACCCATCTGGGCAGGCTGAGCTCTGTTTGCAAATAAGGCGACTTGCTAAAAAGGAAAAGATGTGTTCGCTGCTGCCCTATTCACTATAGCCAAGACATGGGAGCAACCTAAATGTCCATCAACAGATGAGTGGACAAAGAGGTGGTGCATATGTACAGTGGAATATTACTCAGCCATAAAAAAGAATGAACTAATGCCATTTGTGTCAACATGGATGGACCTAGAGATTATCATACTAAGTGAAGTAAGTCAGACAGAGAAAGACAAATATATGAAATCACTTATATGTGGAATCTAAAAAAAAAAAAAGGACACAAATGAACTTAGTTACAAAACAGAAATAGATCCACAGACAGAAAACAAATTTATGGTTACCAAAGCAGAAACATGGTGTATAGGGAGGATAAACTAGGAGTTTGAGATTAACATATACACACTGCTATGTATAAAACAAATAAACAACAAGGGCCTACTGTATAGCACAGGGAACTATATTCAATATTTTGTAATAACCTATAAGGGAAAAGAATCTGAAAAAGAACAGCTATAGATAGATACATAGATATTTGAATCACTGTGCTGTACACTTGAAACTAACACAACATTGTAAATCAAGTATACTTCAGTAAAACAAAACAGAAAGCCTGTTATTCTGTTTATCTGACACCAAATCCCTGATTTCACTGGGTTCCCTTCCCTTCTATGGAGCAGTTTTTGACTGAAATGATCCATTGTGATTTCACTGTGGAAACAGCTTCATAGCAGAATTTGTGTCGGGAGTTTGTGTCAGGAGTCAAGTTGTGGAAATGTGATCCTCAAATCATGGAATCATGAGATAAAAAGAGAGTTGCAACAGTTTATACGAAGTCTAAAGCAAAAGTGGAAAGAAGCGATGATGAAAATAGGAGCCTTAACTGGTATCCAAGTCTCGGTTTAGTTTATCCCAATCTTACTCAGGTTGAAATGCAGGTTGACCTCACAACTTGAGAATTCCTGGGAACCAGTCATGTTCCAAGGAATTTTCCATTTCAGGTAAACAAGCTGTTGTTTGGGGCGGGCCGGGGAGGTGGGGAGGGGGGGGTTTCCTTTCAAGTTACTCTTATCTTTTATCAAGGCCAAAGGCAGAGCAGTGGTGACTGTAAAGAAAAGCAAACATCAGAGCATGATATCAGAACAGGCTCTCATTCAGCAGCCCATGGTCAATATCTGTGGTTCTCAGTCTCCACCCTCCCATGTTAATCCATCATCTCCACCTAATCCCAGATTAAGTCTCCCGATCTAGATGTCCAGTCCAAGGCCTCTTTCCCAAACTTATTAGAAGGAGAAGGAACTTCCCTGGTGGTCCAGTGGTTAAGAATCTGCCTTGCAATGCAGGGGACATGGGTTCAATCCCTGGTCAGAGAACTAAGATCCCTCCTGCTGCAACTGCTGAGCTGCTGGGCCACAACGAGAGAGTCCTTGCACCACAAGAAAAAATCCACATGACACAATGCAGATCCCGTGTGCTGCAACCAAGATTCAATGCAGCCAAAGAAAGAAAGAAGGATGATCTCGAAAATGACCCTAATCGGTATACTAGAACATTCTTATTACGAAACATTTATCCCACTCCCTGCTGTTGGCAGCCCCATCACCTGAGAATCAGATGGCACCAGGACAAGGCCCATGGGCTTCTTCTCCATCCTTTGCACCCCGTGCCCACCAGCCATCCACCTATGTCTTCTCTCTTCCCTGAAGTCCAGTGAGAGGCTCGCACCCTCCTCCCACTTCCAATGCCTCTGCACTTGATGCCTGTCAGCCTGGGACACTTTGGCCCCCAATTTTTCTCACGGCTGACTCACTCCAGTCATCTTGTCTGAGCCCAAGCTCTCCTTCTCGAAGCCAGACTTTCCCAGACCACTCGAGACAAATGCACTGCTCCGCTACCTTCTTCCTTCTCCATCTGTTTACCTTATTTTTTATTTTCTTTTGTTGACTCGAAGCTGATTGTCTGAGTTTATTCTCCTAAGGGCAGAGAACTTGCTTGGCTTTTTCAAGCTATATTTATTGAATGAATAAACAGACACACACAAGTCAGCCATCTCCCGCTGCCTCCCTACCCAGGAGGGATTCAACTTAGAGGTTTTCCGTTTCTAGAAACTTCCATCCCCCTCAACCACCACCTCTGTACACGCCCCTCCCCCCCCCACACACATACCTTTCTCACACTATCTCATCCTACCCCACTGTCTCACTCTCGAGGAGACCTGGATATACCTAGATTCACACTTAACATGTGGAATTGCAGTATCTCTCCCCAATTCTTGAGTGTCTGATGCATATGTGAATCTCTGGCTTATGCTGGGCCCATGTGCTCAATAAACACTTGCTGGCTCCATAAATAAACTAATGAAGGAATCAAAGGGGCTTATTAGCACAGCTGATGGTCTATTTTTATATCGGGTTTTACTGGAAATCAGCAAACGTTTTCCAGGAAGGCCTAGATGGTGAATATTTGAGGGTTTGCAGGCCATACGATCTCTGCTGCACCTCCTGCACTCTGCCCTTGCAGCAGGAAGGAATGAGCTGGGCTGTGTGCCAGGAACACTTCATTTACAGAAATAGGCGGTGGGTTGGATTTGGCACCTACCTGGCAAAGATCCTTAAAAGGTATTGCTTTGTTTAGCCTAAAATACTTCGAGGTAGATATTAGAATTCTTTTCTTCTTGGAGAGGAAGAAATTGGGACTCACAGAGGCTGAGTAACTTGCTGCAAGTGGGAGAGCCAACCTATCCACTCCAGAGCGTACACCAAAAGACCCAAGGAATAATCTAGAAAGAAGGAGGTGCTCGTCATCTGGAGAAGACTGAGGTATTGAAGATGATCAGCAAAGTGTTTTCTTAAGAACCTTTGGGATCAACAAGCAAAAATGTTTAAAATGAAAGGTCAAGTGCTGCTGCTACTTTTTGCCTTTTTTTTTTTTTTTTTTGCTATTTGGTGATGCAGAACATTCAAATGATTTGAAGGAGAAAAAAGTTTCTTACATGATATAGGTTTGGGGAGAGTCTTGGGCTCTTGCCTGGCACAAAATGCTAAGCTGTCCTGAGTTGTCTGTGTCCAGATGCCTGGAGGGGGCGGGGGTTCAGGGAAAAGCTGGGGCCAGCATGTATTGCGAATGCACCCTGCACACTTAGTCTCACACAACCCCTGCCTTCAAATCAGCGATGACCCTTCATCAACAAGAAAAGGGAATCAGTGCAGACCTCTGTGTAAGCCACGGCGACCTGCCTGCAAAAGCATATTAATTTGGATCTGCCAGAGAAAGTGACTCAATTTGACCTTAAGGAGATTTCCCTTATGATGCTTTCCTGCCTCTGTTTCAGCAGCCTGTACAAATTATAAAACAGAAAAAGTCTCTTAATTTTAAAGCATAGAGAAGCTAAGCTAAATTTGGATTTATACGTCCAACTGGGTATAATTTGAGAATCTTCTCCCTTGGAACATGGAAATAAACATCGTCTGTCTAAGCCAGGACATGCAATGGTAACAATTCCATGGGATCTACTTTGGCATTGGTTTCTGTTGACTAGAGGGAAGGAGGAAGGGAGGGAAAGAGAAAGAACTTGGGTCTGCTGGGCTCAGGCAAGTTATTTAACCTTTCTTTACCTTACTTTCCTCTTTGTAAAATAGATGCAATGATACTTAGACTTCAAAAGGCTTTTATGAGGACTAAGTGAAAAAAGTGAAAGTGAAGTGGCTCAGTCACCTCCGACTCTGCGACCGCATGGACTGTAGCCTACCAGCCCCTCCCGTCCATGGAATTTGCCAGGCAAGAGTACTGGAATGGGTTGCCATTTCCTTCTCCAGGGGATCTTCCTGACCCAGGGATCTAACAGAACCTGTAATCCAAGATGTCTGTTCTTATGAGAGGAAGTTCTCCTGGTCATTACAATCAGATTCCAATCCCTCTTTTTAAAAATAAAGAAACTGGAGCCAGAACACATTAGTGACCCATAGCATTCAGACACAAAGCTGCTCTGTCTTTACATAGACCAAAGCCTTTAGGATGTTTTTTTAAAAAGTTTTCAACTATGTATTGAAACGTTTTTACCATTAATTCAGTAGCATAAAAATATGCTTTGTATGCAGAAATTTTTACACACAGCTTCTCTACACATCTTTCCAGTAAAATGATACAGATTCGAGTGAAAGGACCAGCTGGTGTTTTAGAGTTTCTCGTAGAGCATTCCAGCTTGTTCTTAGACCAAGTCAGGTGGATTAAAAAGGATCCCTTGGAAAAATCTTATCCAACTGATTATTGCTGGGTGATACGTTTGTACAGTCTTTTTGAAGTTTCTCCCCTCCTGAATATCTATTAAATAAAAAATGATTAAACTTTTTGAACGAGTGATCTCACTTCTGGAAATACATCTTACAGAACCTCTTGTATAGGTGCACATAATCCAGTAAAAGGATGCTTACTGTAGCATCATCAACTCTCCATAACACTAAAATATCCTTCAGACACCGTGTTTTAAAATGATGCTTGCTCTCCTCATGTCCTTTGCTTGGCTATTCAGGTTATTTCAAACTTTCTTTTACTACAGCTGGAGACATGAATATTCTTGTGCAGAATTCACACAGAAGAGCCTCTGTGAAGAGAGAAAAGATGATGAGGAGATGACTCTCTTATACTAGAACACACACCACGTCATACAGAGAATGAAAGAGGGAAGTTACTCAGTCGGGTCCAACTCTGCGACCCCGTGGACTGCAGCCCACCAGGCTCCTCCGTCCATGGGATTCTCCAGGCAAGAGTACTGGAGTGGGGCACCATCGCCTTCTCCAGGGGATCTTCCCGAGCCAGGGATCATACCTGGGTCTTCTGCATTGCAGGCAGACTCTTTACCACCTGAGCCACCAGGGAATCAGAGAATGAAAGAGGCGGCACAGTTAGTGAGGTAATTAAAAGCCAGCATCCATGGCACGGTTCCTCTGCTAACAGAGAGTGTAGCCTGGGGACATGGAATGCCTTTCTTCTTGGAAAAGGAATCACCCCAGGCTTGGCTGGGAGTCCCTCCAGCTGCTGATCTGCAAGAGGCTGACTCCATGGTGATTTACAGAGAGAAAAGTGTGGCCCCTGGCTGATTTTTAAACTACCCAGCATGCATGCTTAGTCCCTCAGTCCGACTCTTCGAGACCCCATGGACTGTAGCCTGCCAGGCTCCTCTGTCCATGGGATTTTCCAGGCAACAATACTGGAGTGGGGTGCCATTTCCTCCTCCAGGGGATCTTCCCAACCCACAGATCAAACGCGTGTCTCTTATATCTCCTGCACTGCAGGCAGATTCTTTACCAGCTGAGCCATCAGGGAAGCCCTAAACTACCCAGGGATAAGCCCACATGGAGAATTTCCTGTGCAGGAAGCCTCCTATGTTCCTTGTCCAGGGTACAGAAGAAGGAAACGGAGTGGGGATGGGGGCAAAGAGCCGGGAGATTTCCACGTGGTCACTGTCCCACAGCATCCCGACTGAAAGCTTTGAAAGAGGCCAGTGGAGGCGAGGATGACAAATCAAATGAAGCCTCTCTTTCCACCTTGGGAACAAGTGCATGTTCCTCAGAATTGAAACTGTGAGTCAGCCTTGGTAACAACGTGGCTGGGAACTGAACCATGTGTAGCAAAATAAATGTAAAATTGATTTCAGAACAGAGCCATTCACTGTGATCACTAATGTTATAGTGGGAGTTATTTTTAGGGGGAAACCAGAAATAGAAGGATCATTGTGACCTACACCGTATCAGCTGCACCTTCACGGTGTCGTTAAGAGCTATCCACAACTCCACTGGGGGAAACGGATACAGGTTATTGGAAGATCAAAATATGCAGAAAAAGTCAAAACAATTACTGACAATATAGACTAGGTAGTTAAGTCAACTTTATTGAGTCAGTTCAGCAATTCATTCATTGAAGATAGTTTGTACTAGGATCTCCGTACCAGTTTAGAGGTAAAATAGAGGCAAAGAAAGACCTTTTAAACTCTGTCGCTCTTGATCTCAGTCATAAAAATAACAACATTGTCAGCAGAAATTACACGGTACCCCAGTTTTTAGCAGAACGGAATTACAGGGGGTGGCTTTAAGATAGTTTCTCCTTTTTTGTTTTTGTTTGGTTGTCATGGAAGTGGGTGTCTGCTCCAAAAAGCTGTGTCTAACTTCTTTGCCCAATATTCTTCAGGTAGTAGGAGCAAGGAGAGGTGGCTTTACTGAATGTGAATTAAGCAAAAGCACAGGTCTTAAAATGAGATTCCATTGGAAAGAGATTTGACTGGAGATGGAATGGAGGCTTCCCTTGTGGTTCAGATGGTAAAGAATCCGCCTGCAACACTGGAGACCTGAGTTCGATCCCTGGGTTGGGAAGATCCCCTGGAGAAGGGAACAGCTACCAACTCCAGTATTCGGGCCTGGAGAATTCTATGGACAGAGGAGCCTGGTGGGCTACAGTCCATGGGGTTGCAAAGAGTCAGACATGACTGAGCAACTTTCACTTCACTTGGACTTCGAGCACAAGGTAAGGCATCAGGTGGCATATTTTCATTCCATTCAAATGAGTCTTAGAATTTGCAAGCCTACATCAGTCAAGCCCTATCATTTCAGAAAGCATGCCATGAATGACTTTTGGACCCATCCAAGGATCTTCCCAACCCAGGGATCAAATCCAGGTTTCCCACATTGCAGGCAGACTCTTTACTGCCTGAGCCACCAGGGAAGCTCAAGTATACTGGAGTGGGTAGCCTATCCCTTCTCCAGGGGATCCTCCCGATCCAGGAATCGAACCAGGGTCTCCTGCATTGCAGGCAGATTCTTTAGCAACTGAACTATCAGAGAAGCCCAGGAAGGCTATGGGGAGATGAAAATATAAGTGAACAACTGTCGTCCAAAGGTCTGACATGGCTCAGAGACAAGAGTTATTCAGAAAACTGAAGCGTACCTTCTGAACAAGCTGTGCTTCCTG